>NW_012156441.1:43187-53770 GCF_000151545.1 Saprolegnia parasitica CBS 223.65
TATGAAGCCATCACGAGGCGGCTCTGCTCGCCGCACCATGGCCAGCTCATCCGCGCCATCACGCTACTGCCGCTGGTCGGCACGGTTGTCATCTACCTCCTCGTGGCCACGGACCTCGTCGCGCCGTTCGTTGGCCTCTCGCGCCCCGCGCTCTGTGCGCTGCTCTGCCTTGTTCCGTTTCCGCTCTGTCTGCCCGACGTCGTGCCCAACTTTCTACACTGGTCCCGCCACTTGGTACGATGCGTGACGGACGACGAGTGACTATGGACTGTGTTGTAGATCGTGCTCTGCGCGCTGTACCTCGCGCTGAGCCTCTCGGGGCACTCGGTCGGCGGGTCCTGGCCATCGAATGAGGCGCCGTCGAACTGGATGGACGTGAGCTACGTCGTCCCGATCCAGCTCTCGAGCTTCCTCGGCCATGTCCAGCTGCTTCGCACGTACGGTGCGATCGGCGACGGCCAGCAAGCCCTCACGACGCAGCGGTACCTGCCTCTTCTCGTGGTCGTCTTTAGCCTCGGCGTCTACTACGCGGTCGCGACCTTTGGGTTCCTCGCGACGAGCGGTGCGCCGGCCGACAACGTGCTCACGTCGTTTGCGTCCGATGCGTGGGACGTCAACGTGCTGCGCGTCGTGCTCGCAAGTGCGCTTCTCGTCTCGATTCCCCGCACGTTCTTTCCGCTGCGCGATATCTTTGAAGACACGTACTTTGCCGAGCGCAAGTCGGTCGGGCGCCTCGTCTTCCGCATGGTGGCCACGCTGGTGCGGGCTCAACTCCCGCGTCGACTCGTCGCTGAAACTGCGTTGTTTGTGTAGGTATTCTTCGCCCTCGCCGGCGGCCTCGCCGTGCTGAGCCCTGGCCTCGGCTTGACGCTGTTTTGGTTTGGCGCGGTCGTCGGCAGCGTCGTTATGCTTGTGCTGCCCGGATTTTTCCTCTTTGAAGTGACCCAAGGACCGGCGTTTGCGCTCCCGGGCACGACGTTCTACAAGATCTTAGCCGTGCTGTTGATGCTCCTCGGGCTCGGCCTCTCGGGCGTCGCCATCTACGGCCTCGTGGCGACCGCTCTTGCGTAATACAGCGTGCATGCCGTTGACGTGCGGGCTCGTTGGCGTTGCCACCTGGATACGAAGGAGTCATACTATACGTAGTAGCCCTTGCAGATCGTCGGCTTGGGAGGATGTGGCCGTCACCACCACTGGCACGAAGGCGGCCTTGTCAAGATTGCAACTGCAAACGTTGAGATCGCCGACTCCAAGCGTCTTCGTTGGCTTTCTCGTGGTTGTCCCAGCCTTTGCCACGTCATTGGTTGCAACAGTTGGCTCATCAAGTGTGAGGGATTTGCCTCTGAAGAAGCTTGTCGTGGAGCTGGTGCGGGTCATTTGGAGCCGCTCCACTTCGACTCTGTCACCCGATTGCACGCGTCTCCGTGGGCGTTTGGAGTTCCTCTCCTCTCTGCCGAGTGCTTCCAGCTGCTAGCTTCTTGGTCATCGTCACCAGCAGCAGCTCTGCCCTTCGGTGACCTTCCTTCGCAGCCGCGTGCCGCTGGTGATGATGACGCCTTCGTGCCAGTGGTGACGGCCCGTGGCACCGGTTGTCGAGACGATGTGGACGTCGCCTCAGTGACGACAACCCGCTGTTCCATGAGTTCTTCATGCAGATATATTGGACTTCCTACTGCGCTCGTGAGGCGTGGCCGGTGCTTCAAACAAGGAGCGGAAGTGGTCGTGACTCGGGGCTGTGCGAGAGACCAGGGGCACCAAGGGTCGTCTCGACGAGCGTTGAGCGACGCGTCGAGCGATGGCACCACAGCCAAGTGTGACGACAACCCGTCCAGCAAGATCCGCTGCCAGATCTGAAATCTGGAATCCAGTCCGGTCGCAGCCGTTGGTTGACTGGACACTCGTGACAGGGAGTAAAAAAGGGGCTCGGGCAGCTCTGGCTCTGGCGACCTCACCAACTTCAACTTGCCGTCGTCTCCCACTCCAGTCCACACCCTCGGTGTAAAACCGAATCGTAGGGTGTTTTACCCCGTTTCAAGTCCTAATTAGGTCTGTATCCGGTTTTGCCCAGACACAGGCAGCTCCACCGTGCCCCGGGGTGCGTGGCCTTTCCAGCGCCATACCCCGGTGTATGCAAAAGGGCAACCTCGTTTGTCAACATATTCCAATGGCACGAAGCGAGCAGAGCACGTTGCTGGTCAAGGCCGGTGACGAGCATGGCGTGTCGTCGCCGCTGCCGCAAGGAACCTTCTGGACGTCGACCTTTGCGCTCGTCGGTACCATGATGGGCGCGGGTGCGCTCGCGCTTCCGAGCACGATGGCGATGACCGGCGTCGTCGGGTGCTCGCTCCTCTTCCTCGTCATGGCCGGCTTTGCGTTCGTGTCGTGCTACGCGTGCATCGTGACCGCAGATGCGACGGGCGAGTACTCGTTCGAGGGCATGAGCAGCGTGCTCTTTGGCCGCGGCCGCCAGTGGTTCGTGCGTCTTCTGACGCTCGTGCTGCTCTTTGGCATCATGGCGGTCTTCATGGTCGTCGCCATGGACCTTTTGCATCCGTTTGTCGCTGCCTACGTGAGTCGGTATGTGATCGGCGCGGTCTTTACGCTCGTCGCGATCCCGCTCTGCCTCGCCGAGTCGCTCTACGCGCTGCGCCACTCCAACTCGATCGTCGTCGGCTGCATGGGCTACATCTTTCTCGTCTTGTTGGTGCGCGCGGTGCAGACGGGCGGGCTCCCGGACGCAGCGCCGGCCATCACGGTCGACGGCGTGCTGTACACGATCCCGCTGCAAGCGCTGGCCTTTGGCTGCCAAATCAACTCGGTCCGCGTCTACGGCGAGCTCCAGCACAAGGCGCAGATGCACGCCATCAACTTCACCACCATGTTCTTCGGGTACTGTTCTTGGCGAGCAGGATGCAGTGTATCAATGTGGTCTAGGTGCGTGCTCTACGTGTGCTTTAGCTTCCTCGGCTACGTGTGCTTTCACGGCGCGATCGTGCCGGACATCCTCACGGGCTTCGCGTCCGACGACCCGCTGGTCAACAGCGTGCGCATCGTCCTCGGCACGTGCATGGTGCTCAAGATCCCGCTCATCTTCCAGCCCTTTCTGCATGTCCTCGAGGCCGTCGCAGTCGGCGAAGGGGATGTCTCTCGCCACACGCGGACCTTCTGGACCATCGCATCGCTTGTCAGCGCCTATGCGCTCGCGATTACATGCAAGGACCTGAGCATGATCATGGGCTTTGTTGGCGCCGTCGGCGACATCCTCCTCAACTTCGCTGTGCCAGGTCTCTTTCTCTGGCAAGTCGGCGTCAACCAGGTGAACGCCAAGCTGCAGTACGGCGGCGCGTTCCTCGTCGCCAGCGGCGTACTCATGACAGTGCTCTCGTTGATCGGTCTCTTGAAGTAAAGGTGCATGGACGAATAAAGCATGTACGTACGGCTTGTGCTACTGCTGCTGCTGCGTGTGGGGCGGCGGCGTCGACGTGTGCAGGAAGTGGCGAAACTCGCCAATCATCTGCGCGAGGTTGCCTGCGGCTTGGATCTGCCGATGCAGGTCGATGGTCCGCGTGATGCCCTTCTCGTTGTGGTTGACGAGCTTCTCCTTCCGGCGCATCTACCGACCCGCGCGGAATGAGCGCCAGTATGGCCATAGAAGAAGCGTACGATCTCCTTGTACAGCTCGTCGCAGACCGAGTTGAAGGCGTCGATCTTCTTCTTGATGGCCTCGGCGCCAGCCTCGCGCGTCGCCGGGCTACATGCGATCCCATGAGTGTGGATGGAGGAGGTCCGTCGGTGCGTACTCGGCCTTCTCCATGAGGAGGAAGAGCTCGGAGCATTCCTTCAGAATGGAGTCGAAGGACGCGGAGATGTCGTCGACGCGGCTGCTAAAGGGCTTGTTCGGGTCCTTGGAGAACTCGCTCTGGAGCATCAAGTCGGCCATCGTGCGTCGGTCGCGAAGCTCAAGCTGGAATGGGCGGTGCCGGATAGAAACCAATTATCCGGATCCAGTCGAAACGATATTTCTAGTCGACGCGGCGACTAACTATACACGCACCCCTTCAAGATCACGCCATGCGACTAACGTCGCGGGTACTCTCACCGTAATCACGTGCAGCTCACCGCGCATGGCGAGAAGTGTGGCAGCCGAGGAGTGCGTACTGCACAGCGGTGGCGTTGCGTCGGGAGTTGCCGTTGGCCACCGCCAAATGTTCCTCGCGTCTTCCATGGTCGAAGGATTGGCGTCTTTCGCACAACCTGCCAGTGTCGACAATGCAAGGAAGCTTGACGTCGTTCTCGCCGCTGCTGCCCACGGCCGACGCGCCGCCGCACAAGAACGCAGCGCAATTTCTCTTGATCAACCTCGTGCTGCCGCTCCTTCTCTACTACGTAAGCATTCCGTTCGCGACGGAGCTGCACGCGATCTTGCTCTCAGCGCTGCCACCCGCGCTGGAAACGCTGTACCACATCGTCGCCTTCCGCTGCCTCGACCCGATCTCCGCCCTGGTACGTGGCAGCGGCATATCAACTCTGCTATCTTGTTCAAGTAGCAGGTGCTGGCGACGGTGCTGGCGCTCGCTGTCCTCTTCGTCACCAACGAGCCCAAGGTGCTCCTCGTGAAGGACTCGTTCACGACCATGACGATCGGCGTCGGCTTTCTTCTCTCGCTCCAGTCGGAGAGCGAGAACCTCGTGTGGCACTACGTGCGCGGCTTCTACGGCTCCACAGACGCCAAGCGCGCGTCGCTTGCTACCTACTGGCGCCATCCCGAGGTCCAGGCGGTCTCGGCGCGCGTCTGCCGCGTCTGGGGCGTCGCACTCCTCCTCGAAGCGTCGTTGCGCGTGACGTGCATTGGCCTCTTCTCGATAAGCAGCATCGTGCTGCTGTCGCCGCTGCTGGCCCTCGTCTTTGCTCTGCTCGTGCTGCTCTGGACACGATCGTACGTCGACCAGTGCAACTTGCCGGCGCTTGACCCGCCCACAGTGTCCATCTACCAAGCGATCTGATGCGACATGTGGTTTTATATATATCATCTTTCAACCGAATAAATACAGAACGGGGGACGAATTAGTTTGCTCGACACGCGGCGGCGTCCTGCCAGTCGGCACGGTAGGCCACCGGCAAGTCGTCGGCGTCCCAGCACCCGATGGGCTCGAGCACGCAGAGCGCATCGACCTCCTCTGCGCTCGCCAAGTCGGTGTCGTAGGCAGTCGCGCAGACATAGACGGTGGGAGGGCCGACGTGGTCTCGTGCCGCCGTCGGAGGAGCGTCTGGTCGCGCCGAGCAGCGTCCATGGCTGTAAACGCTGTCGCGTGTTTCCGCTGGCGCTTGAGGACGAGGTGGCCAAGCGCGCGGCTCGAGTGCGCGCGCTTCCAGCGCACAAACTGCTGCGGCCAGTGCACGCTCTCGAGGCAAAAGGTCTCTGGCGACGCCGACACGATGCGGAAGACGGATTTGGGCGACGCGCGCGCCGACCAGACGAGCGCCGACCGCAGCGGCTGCGCGCTGAGGTACCGCTTGCGCTGGTGCATCGAGACGAGGTGCACGTGCGCGCCATCGATCGGCTCGATGTAAAGGTACTCGGCGCCGTCGAGAAGGAATCGCGACTCGACAACGGACACGGTCGACGCCTTGTCGGTAGCGACAACCATGGCCTTGCCATCGTCGCACGTGAGCACAATGGGCGCTTGCATGTGGTGGGTCCAAAAAGCAAAAAGCAAAATGGCGTTGGATCAAGATGGCTACCCTACAGTCTTCCCTACGTATAATACCGGTAGACCCTCTGCAGTCTTGTGGGTTTGCGTCAAGACAGTGGCGCACCAAGCTCCACGTCGGGCGAGAAGTTCTGCGCCACCTGTTGGTTGCCGTGTCGAACGTGGCAGCTTGGACAGGCACGAACTCACTTATCAATACTGTCTCTCTCCTCGGCATGGGCCTTTGGCTGTGGCGCCGTCAGCATCCCAGTACACTGTATTTGCACGGGTCCTACTCTGTGCGGAAAGACAGATGGGCGGTTCGCTGGGCGTTCGCTGTCCCTGCGGTACGGCGCCTTGCGATAGGAAGCGTCTTGAAACCGTGTGCGCAAATACGCAAATGAGTTCGTCACGTCACGATGGTACTGTGGTGAGATCTATCCTGTTCGGTTTGACGACACGCATGCCTCCAACCGCGGGCTCCTTGTCCCCGCTTCATAGGCAAAACAATGTCAAGGCACGGGGTGTGAGACGATTTTGAGAATTGGTTTTTGATTGAGACGACCCTGAGAGTCTGTGGGCTGCCACCAAATTTGCCAGCGGGAACGATAGGTCGTCGTATCGACGAAGTTGTCAACTGGATGGACGCTACTGCTATCGCAGTGCAACAACCCTATGCAAGCATTCTTGCTTTTTAGCGGGCTTTACTCAACATCCACGTCGAGAATCAATAAGCTCTTATTCTTTCTTTGATTTAGAATCAACCACGAGCGCTCAGCCAATCGGCTGTATCGATCTATGGCTATAGATATATTGCGCCCAACCTTCTAAATCCAAGGTGGCGACAAGGTGGAGACAGAGATTTATTGCAGTTCTCTCCTGAATCGCGCACCCACTAGAGCCGATCAATGGATAGGACGCTTCATTCAACTCTGGCATGTAGCTCTGGCGTTTATAGCTCGCCTTGGCAAAAAATGCACGAACACCCTTAGTAGATATCATTGCGCAAGGGGCTCGGATGGGGCGAGAAGAGGCTCAGCGGAATCCATGTCGAACCGTCGTGCGACCGCGCATCAGCGTCGCTCGGTCGCTCCATACTACGCAGCACGTACCGACTTGCAGCTCGAGACCTTGTCTGCACAAGCGAATGCGTCGATGCTTCGGGGGTCTCAAAAATGTCAGCGGGCAGCCCTGCGCGAGTGCGGCGGGTCAGAACAAACGCGCAAGTGGTGTCTTTCCGGGGCCAGCAACCAGCGACGTCGGGCCAAGGTAGCTCCACGATGCAGCGCAGTCGACACTGGCTGCGCAAGACGATGTGCGTGGGTGTCGACAACGTCGCGTCGGTGACGAAGAGCGACTGGCGCGACGGCTGCGACGACCAGCGCAAGCGCGACGACCAAAGCCGTGTTGTCAAGAACTGTTTTTGCCCAGCGATGTGCGACGTGACGTATATGGGGCGCGTGAGCAGGAAGCTGCGGCTCGTCGGGGCTTCCTCGAGGCGCAGTGTGGCCTGGTTTCGTGCAATAGACATCGTCAAGTGGCACCGCTTGGTTCCGCGAGCAGCGTGATATGGAAGCTTGGGGCCGGAAGGCGCTGGGCTGAAAACGTCCGCAAAAAGCAAGTGGAGTGGACAGCGTGGAGACGCAAACCAGATAAATCACCCCAGGTTGCGGCTACATTCAAATCGTCTTCTGTGCCATCGTGCATAAATCAAGCATAAATGTCTAGGAAAGAAATCATTATCAATGGTGCTCAGAAGTTTTCAATTATTGAATTTGCAACGTGCATACTGATGCAGTAGCATTGGCGACTTGACCCAAACCATCATCGACCTGGAATCCTCGCATGGTATTACTGTAATAGCGTCCGGTCCGCCTTATCCTTCGCCTTGTCGCATTTGGATCTACTGGGGGCGTGTGGACTAGTACTCGAGTACTCAGCAGGAGTAAGCGATGCCCAGTCCACGCATGTGTGGTTGTGGTTCAAAGGCAGTCGACCTGACTGATTTTCAGACGACCTGACTGAATTTCAGACGACGTGACGGAACACTACATGTACGAACGCCATTCTGCAGGAAAAGTGTGCGCATCGTCTGTACCATTGAGTCTGGATGAGCACTAATATCGTCGTTACAGTAGACCACGCGTCTGGCACCGCACCGATGTTTCGAGCGACTGGTAATCAATCGCCTGTCTAAACTGGCAACCTCTTGCGAATGTCGTGCATTCGTAATCGAAAGCTGCTGTTGTGGCCCGTCTAGGCGTCGTCGCTGATATACCCAGCGACCATTTTGCCCAGCGACCAAACCATTGTATCTATCGTTACCACTGCAGGGATAGCTTTGGTGGATAGTTGTCATGGATAGTTGCCATGGATAGCTGTAGTGGATAGTTGTGGCGGAACTTGTATTGGATAGTTGCCGTTGATTACTACAAGGGGCAGCCGTGAGAATGTTTTCACAGATATTACTGTGTCCCAAGCAAGTTTACAGAGCAAGGTGCATCGTGGATTCATTTCCGACCGGAGACTGCATCACCCAGGTGGGGCATCCGAGGAGCTCCAAGTGTGCACGAGATATGATTGTTTGTCTCCGGCCTTTGCCATCGCACCATCTTGCGACTAATATTAAAGAGCGAGTCAAATAATAGTACTTGCTCGGATGAGTGTGCCAACTTGTGCGATCACCGGCGATCGTCCATCGTGTGGTGGCTCAAGCGCGACTCACGCCCTGTCTCTTTTGTCGGCCAATCGCGTCCACACGACTCCGAGGACCGTCCCACTCTAGGTCCCGGATGGCGACAAGCCAAGAGCCATTGCGGTTCTTTCCGACTAGTAACCATGGAATGGCTCCAGGCCTACTGGTGCATTAGCCTCCCGACCAAGCCGCTGGACGTCGTCCACGCCGAGAGGTACCTCTTCGCGTTGCCTCGGACGAATCGCCCGCCGCTCGTGCTGCGCTTCCACCGGCTTTACATCTTTATCGCAAGCTTCCTCGCGCAGCTCTGCGCCGGCATCCTCTACGCGACGGTCGTCGTCTTCGAGTCCTTTGCCGCCGTCTTCTTCGAGGACCCCGACGCGATTCCTGGCGCGCTCCGGTCGCTCGTCGTTGGCGTCATCGCCTACTGCATCATTGCCGCCTTTCTCACACCTCTCCTCGAGCGCCGCGGGCCTCGCTGGTCCATGCTTCTCGGCACGTCGTTTGTCGTCGTTGGCTACCTCGGGCTTGAAGTCGCGCTGCTCGCGCGCCTCTGGCCCATGATGCACGTGGGGTATTATGGATCGTACATCATCACTCTCATTTCTTATCCGGACCGATGGTAGGCTGCTCTTTTCCAGCGTCGGTCTCGGCATCGTGCTCTTGTCCTCCATGTCGACGGCGCAAAAGTGGGCGCCCGACCTCCGCGGCACCATCAGCGGCCTCTGCTCGCTCGGCTTTAGCCTCGGGCAGCCGCTCTGGACGTGGTATTTCGAGACGCTCGAGGACGCTGGCGTGCCGCTGCAGCACTACTACTGGTACGTGCTCGCGGTCATGCTGCCGCTGCTTTCCTCTGCGCGCTCCTTCTCCGGACGCCGCCGCCCGACTTTTTTGTCCGTGGCCACGACATGCACGGGATCCCGGTCGACTGCGCAGTCAAGGCCGACGTCATCCACGACGAGTTCCTCAAGGTGGGCATGACGCTGGTCAATTTCGACGCGATTCGCCGCCACTCGAACGAGTCGGGCACGGCGGATGCAGAGGTCACGACGCGGCAGTACCACGAGCAAGTCAAGGCGCTCACACTCATGCAGTGCGTCTTCTCGACCGACTTTGTGTGTCTCTGCATGGCGTACGTCGCGCTCTCGGCGCTGAATTTGCCGTACATCCCGCTGGCGGCGCCGGGCGCGTCGTGGGCCAACGACTATGCGATCGCGGACGCCGCCTCGCTCAAGCTCCACGGCGCACTGCTCGGGTTCGCCGGCCGGTTGGGCGTCCCGATGGTCTCGGACGCGGTCATTTGTGTCTTCTACGCCAACCCCGCCTTTGCGCGCAAGGTGACGTTCGTCGCCGTGCTGCTGCTGCCCGTGGTGGCGCTGCCGATCTGCGCGAGTGACTTTTACAGCACGGTACCGGCGATGATCTACGTGACCAAGTTTTGCGGCGGCGCCGCGGCGTCGCTCATCGTGTGCTTCCTCACCGACATGTACGGCGTCTACAACATGGGCACGATGTTTGGGTTCGCCTGGAGCATCTGGGCGACGGTCCTCCTCTTTGTCGCGCCGCTCGTCAAGGCCGGCGTCGACGGCGACACGCTCCGGGTGTTCTGGGCGCTCTGTCTCGCCGGCCTCGTGCTGCTCGCTTTCGTTCGGACGACGTCCCGCGACCGGTTCTACGACGGCTACCGCCTCTCGCTCTGCGGCAAGTCCGTGGTTGACCTTCCGTTCGGCGCACGGAACGACGACGACGCACTGGAGAACGACGAGCTGCGGCCGCCAACGATTATGTCGCCCGAGCGCGGCTCGTTCTTCATTTACGAAATCGACTCGGACCACGGATTCCACAAGGTGCACGTCTAATAGCGTGCCACGTAATTTATTTGGAGTATGTATACCCTTCCCTCCAAGAGCGTACAAGTTGTCGTCTTGGCTTTGCTGGACGGCAGGGTTGCGAGGGCGGCTTGCGTCGGCCTATCTGGTAGTGGACCGGGCTCCGTGCACCGCCGAGCGCGATGCCTTCGTCTGTGTACTTCTTGTACTGGCGACTGGCGGCGGCGCGGTCTCGTCGGGCGCAAAGAGGTCGATAGCCGGCTTGGTCTTCTTGAGGGCCTCGACGCGGCCGTCAAGGTCCGCTTGCGCTTCTCGTGGAAGGCAGCGCGCTCTGCGTCTTCGTGCAGCCGCTCGTCCCGCCGGACCTTC
>NW_012156441.1:53870-61424 GCF_000151545.1 Saprolegnia parasitica CBS 223.65
CTCACCAGTTCTTGTGCTTGTGGCTCGTTTGGAACTCGATCTGGCATGGATGTTTTATTGGCTCAATTCTTGATTCTTTACAGCCAATCACAAGCCTTGTTCGTCTTCAATAGTGTGAGCACCATGCAGCACAATGACGAGTAGCAGCCCACAGACATGCCAACGCCACGTAGCAGCCGGGTATACCGCTCCACACACTTCTTGAATGACGTGAATGTCGTTTCCGACGCAGCACGTAGCGCAATCACGCGCAAATCCATTTTCCATTTTTCGAGGTGGTCGCAGAATTGCCCAAATACTTCACGTGACATCGCGGGGTTCCAGAACTCCAAGGACCGTAAAACTGGCTGCCACAGTTGGCGATGGGTCTCGACCCGGTGTGCGACCATTTTGTTGATCGCCATCGTTGTTTGGGTACTCACACCAAACTCGAACTGCCGAGAGTCGGTTTTCAGGAAATTCGACGTGCAATTTCGGTTGAAAATGCGTCGAAATCGCGGAAACCGAGGACGCCGTGTCTATTTGTTCCTGTTAAAGAGTGCGTTGCATGTGGCCGAGGGAGGCAAAGTGCGCGCGATACCGCTGCGTGATGAGGTCTTGTTTCCCGTACAGTATTTCAGTATAGAGAAATAGCACACTATATCAAAAAATTGTTTGCCGCTGTCATTTGCTCTCGCTACAGAGCTCGCACGGCAACGTCACATAGCATTTTGGACTCCCCAAAGTGTGGCCTAGCACTCTGGCAAGTATGGGCGATTTCATTTTCAAACTTCATTCTGGTCCATCCGCCGGCGCCGTGGGCCTGTGTGCACCAAAATACGGTAATTATGGTTGTAAATGGCGAACGCCAATACTAACGACCGGCAACGCCAGAAAGACGACGCCGAGGCTCCTCGGGCACCACTGGCGCTGCTGCATTGTGCTCGAGGAGACTCCATCAGCATTCTCTACGCCATCATAAAGCGTCGCTCGGTCGCAATGCAGCGTTCCTCGTCGGTCTCCCTCATTTCCGTCGACGTGCACACATCGTCGAACCGAGTCCCTGCGGTCGTAGACGTACCGGTAGCACTGCTAGACCATGGTACTAATGTTGTTCGTATACTAGTACTGTGGTAGGTACATGCTTCATTCCTCATCATCGTCGCGCTCAATGCAGCCAAGGGCACCATTGATGCCCGGCCTTATTTTCGGCATAATAGGCACATGCCAAATACAGCTGTGTGAAAGCGCCGAATCGAACCCAGAGCGTGATGAGGCGCGTCAAGAAAAGCGGCCCGAGAACCGTGTGGAGCGTGATACACTGATACCGAAAAACGTGGCGAGACCGCGTCGTCGCTGAAGCTATCGACGCTTTGTGCCGTGCGCCACCGACAGTATTGCTTGCATCTCGCGCTGTGTACACCGAGACGTCGGCGACGAGCAGCACTGTCCATCCCTCGAAGAGCGTACAAGTACGCTCTTCGAGGGATAGAGCGACGCGACGGTGACGAGCGAATCGTTCCGTGCGGCCGGTGTCCATGTCGCGGCAGTGGCGGGTCGAGGCTTATCGCTAGCATAGGAATCTACCCGCTAGAGGATCGGAGGCCTCCGAGACAGCATCGATGGTTGCGCATCAGGAGATTCACGTGACGTCGACAGCCAACGCCAACACCTTGCATGGACGATCTTGGCACAACCAGGGAATAGAATTGTTTATTGCTTGTTTTCAGTGATCCTACGGCAGCAATCGGCGACACAGCGTTGTACATGTACGACGCTCGAGTGGGGCAATAGACGGCTCGATTGACGATTGGGAGTGGCGTGCCAAATGGCTATCCCTACTACTGTCTAACTGGACGCCAAAACCGCAACTTCCTTGCTGCGCCCGAATGTATTACCACAGTACTCGCAACCTGACATCGCAACACATCCATGCCAAGAAGACAAGTTGTTGCGGTAATATAATTAAGTGTACTATGGAGTAGTGGGTTAAATGTCGCGGATGTCGTGGCCGCTGCGCTCCGAGTCCGAGCTCCACATGAAGAACGAGCCGCGGTTGGGCGTGAGTATGACCACGTCTTGGTCCGTCGTCGTCTTGCGCCACTGCGTGTTGGGCGTCCGGAACGGAATCTGAACTAAGATCCGCCCAAACATGGAAAACTGATAGCCGTGGTAGAACCGGTCGATCGAGACGGTGCGTACAAACACCATGAGCACGAGCCCGACGAGCGAGAGGACCCAGTACCCCCGGAGCTGGCTCGGCCCGAGAACGTCGGTCACGAGCGCTTTCACAAGCAGAAGGCCAAAGGACCAGCTCGTCAAGATGAGTCCGTACATCGTGCCCATGTTGTAGACGCCGTACATGTCGGTGAGGAAGCACGCGATGAGCGCACTGCCGCCGCCGCTGACAAACTTGACCGTGCAGATGAGCCACTGGAACGCACTGTACGAGTCGAACCGGTCGGCAAAGATCGGCAGCGTGACGCTCTGGACCGCGAGCAGCAAGACGAACACAATCTTGCGCGCAAAGGCCGGGTTGGCGTAGAAGACGCGGATGATGACGTCCGAGAGAATCGGCACGAGGAGCCGGCCCGCAAAGCCGACGACCGACCCGATAGTGACGAGGTGCGCAGCGTCGTCGCGCGAGATCTGGTAGAGCGCGATGGTCGGGTCGGTGCTATTCGTGGGCGACGCGATCGAGACGAACGTGAGGCCGATCGTCGAGTTGGCGGCGAACGCGACGCAGAGGCAGAGAAAGTCGGTGGAGAAGATGCACTGCACCAGTGAGAGCGCCTTCACCTGCTCGTAGTAGTGCCGCTCGGTGCCTTCGACGGCCGCCGATGTCGTATGCTGCGCCGACGTCGCGGACCGGTCCACGAGGTTGAAGTTGACGAGCGTCATGCCGATCTTGAGGTACTCGTCCTGGACAACGTTGGCGTTCGGTGCGCGCTCGATCGGAATCCCGTGCATGTCGTGGCCGTGGATGACAAACGACGGCGGCGGCGTCCGCAGCAGCAGCGTACAGAGCCCAAGCTGTGGCGTCAGTAGCGCGAGGACGAGCCAAAAGATGACGTCGAGCGGTGCGGCAAAGGCGTCGAGGATCGCGTTGATGAAGAAGGTCCAGAACGCTTGGCCGAGCCCGAACCCGAGGATGCAGATGCCACTGCCCGTCCCGCGGAAGTCGGGAATCCACTTTTGACATGTTGCCATGGACGTCAAGCACACGTAGCCAAAGCCCACCGAGCAAAACACCGTTCTAATGTACAGTCGCGTTAGCGTCGAATGGCACGAGTGCATGACGTACCCGATGTACATGAGGGCCCACACGGCCGTTGAGAGCGCGATTTGCATCATGATGAAGCCGAGGAGGACGCCGGCGCTGCCGAGGCTCATGCTCCAGCGCGGCCCGTGGCGCTCGAGGGCAGGCCCAAGCGTCGCGACGGTGCACGTGAAGAAGGCGCCGCCGACGAGGAGGAGCCGATTGCCGTGGTCGGTCGCATCGTCGTCGGGGAAGAAGTAGTCGTTGAACGGCTCAGTCATGACGGCCATCGCGTACAGGACGCCGAGGGCGGCCTGCGCGAGGAAGGCCGCGAGGACGATGTAGACGCGGTGGAAGCGCAGGCACGGCGAGAAGGCGTACTGGCCGCCGGGCATCGGCCATAGGAGGAGCCACTTCTCCGCGCTCACCTCGGCGTTCGGCTTGGTGCGAACGGTGATGCTCCAGTACTCCCGCAGCCACGCGCGCAGCATGGTGGCGGAAATCTAATTCTGCTGCAAAGTGCAATCTCGACTTTGGATTCGCTTATGCAGTATGTTCTGTCCCGACACCGTGCGTGGTTGTCGCACTGTGCAGAGCTGTACTAGACTTGAATAGGGGAATACAAGGCAAGCGACGCGATGCCGCCTGGGCCTGAGCCGTGGGACACCTTGCCCAGATGTCTCGGAGGGAAACGCGAGCTTTCGTGCACGCTCAGCGCGCGACAAGCTTGGTCTTGTCCGCCGACTGCAAGCAGATGCGAGGTCAGGGAATAATATTGTGTCCCGCGAGACAGCGAGATGATCACAAACGAGTGATCTCCCGACGAGATTATGGTAGAGGCGACCGCTGGCTTGGCTCCCCCCCGCCCGAGGAATCGACGGTGGGAGCCAAAGGTACGGATGTCACCCTCGTGGACATGAAGGGCTGCTTGGATGAGGATATCCAGGCTCTTTTTGCGACCCAGCGTGCTGGCGGATTGAAGCCGACGGAGCTCTTTGGCTATTACGTCTGGTTCTGGTTGTCACCCCTGGTTGAACTCTACGCTGGAGACAATTGATTGCTGGTAGAAAGAACGCGCCAGATATTGCGCCAGATACATCTCATCTAGTGCTGAATGTTGGGGCGACTCAGATGCACATGGAACGAGACGAGGGGGAGATGACGCAGTGGTATCTTTGATGGAAAGACCGAGAGCGCGGAATCCGGGGCGTGACGCTCGCAGTAAAGAGGCGACGATCGCCGACACGACCGACGGCGGGCGTGGATTCAAACGCTTCTATTCCGTAGCCGCACTAAAAAGATGCAGTGATGGCGGTGCACGGCCATCCCACTGCAATGTCGTCGAGGCCGGGTACGAATCATGCGCCGCAACTATTTCATTGCGTCGAGCGAGCTGTAGAGGTAGACCCGCGAGCACTGCTTGTAGAAGGGTTGGGTAGAAGGGCCTGTCCACCAGCGACATTGGAAAGCAGAAGCGGCAAAGATATTGTAGCAGCGGGTGGTGCCCCTACCTTGTGGAGAATACCGCTTAACCGACCAGTACTACACGACAGGCGGACGGAAAGGAACACGGTGGTAGTGAAGACAGATTCTTTGGGCTGTCAGCGACCGAGCGTCACGTGTCGGATGGAATTACCGCGCACGGTTGAGGGATTCGAAACGGTGGCCACGCGTCGATATGCTGCTTGGTATCGCAGGCGAAGAGAAGAATCTTGGTCATGAGTGTGGAGTTGGAGCTCTTGGAAGGTTGCTTATCTTGGCCGGCGTTTCGGTGTGCCGTGGTCTGGCCTTTCCGTGAGTTTGAGGCCGTCGAGGTCTAGCTCAGCATCAAGACGCATGTACGCGCTCTAAATATCGTTGCACAGGATGAGAACGATCCCCAAGCCTGGCGGGACAGTCTGTGCGACCTTGAGCTTAAAGTTGCATGACGCCTTGACCATGAACTTTCCGTAATAGTGTTCGTGATGCTACTTGGTGAGGGCAGTCGCCACGTCGTCTCCCAATCAAGCTCAAGGCCCTCGCGCCGAGATACAGTCCATGCGAACCTGCTCGTCTTGGCGCGCATCGCGAGCAGGATCGTGTACGCATATTGCCTTGGTTCAAGACGCTACAGTATGCATGCTATGCAGAGTACGAGTTGCAGTAGCCACAACATGCAGTCGTAACACCTTCCACGATGGCATCCGTCCAGCGTGGAGAAGCCTCGCCTTTCTGCGCTACTAGTAGTGCGGAAACCACGCCAACGCAGCAGGCACCGACGCTCTCATTCTCGGATTTGCTCCATGTCGCTCGCAACGCTGGTCGGTGTCACGGCGGTCCAAGGCCAAGCCCTCGCACAGCTGTCGACGGTGACACTTGGCCGGGGCTCGTATCGACTTCGAGGGACGGAACTCGGAGACGACCGGGCTTTTGGTTTCCTTGCGTTGTACAAGGACGAGGTTCTCGACCAAGCGCTGACCAAGCACGCAGCATCCGCAAACGCTACGGCGGCGGTAGCGTTCGCGGATGCTGCGTGCTTGGTCAGCGCCTTGTCGAGAACCTCGTCCTTGTACAACGCAAGGAAAACCAAAAGCCCGGTCCATCTCGAGCGCCACGGACTACCTCGTTGTTGTTGAAGTGGGTCGTCTATTGCAATAGATAAAACTATGCTAAATACAATTGTCGGACTTTCTTCGATGTGTGCACTCGGTTGAGGATCTTGATTTAGGCAGGCGGAGGCGGGAGCGCGATTCGCGGGACGAGGTGACGTCGCGGCCACTCGTGTTGAGCGAGGAGCCGGAGAAGCCGACGAATAGCAGGCTGCTCGGGCTCTTGAACGAGGCTGTGGTGCAAGTGCAGTTGAGCGACACTTGTCGCCTTGACGGCAATCGTTCATGGACTGGGCAGCGGTATTAGGTCGGCGCGAAAGACGCGATCGTTCCGGGCTCTCCAGACCGTGAACCAGACGCAGGCGCGGAGCACGTGCCGGAGGTAGCGGAACGCGGCTTGGTGCATGTTGGACGCCGTCTAGGGCGTCGAGTAGAGGTAGCCTGAGAGCGTTGTCGGCAAGGAGGTTAGGGTGGAGGAGGCCCAAAGGGACCGTGACGGCGTGAAGCGTGCTCCACACGTCCTTGACGAAGTCCGAGTCTATGAGGAAGTGGCGGTACGTCTCGTGCTCGGTGCAGAAGAGGCACGCTTGGTCGGCCCTGTCCAGCCAGTGCAAATGGGCGCGGAACTTGACCGCGCAGAGCATCACTCGGTAGACAAAATCGGCGTACTTGGGGTAAAATGGCGTCGGGTAGTCGGAGCTTGGCTGCGGCAGCAGGCGTCTCGTCTTCATCGACGCCCAGGTGGCGGGTCGGAAGCTGCAAGCGTGTCTTTGGCGGGGCATGACGTCGGCGGGCTTCGGCGGGCGTCGTCTGGGTCAACAGCTTGGTCACCTTGTGGAGTCGAACCAGCCATGGCGGCTTGGAAGTCGGGCTTGGCACGGGGCCACACGTGAAGGCGTCGACGGTCGCTGCGAGGTGGGCCGAGGTCACGGCGGCGGCACTTTGCCGTCACCGCTTGGATGAGGCGTCGAGTTCTTGTCGCGAGCGTTTCTGTCGGGGCGGCGGCGAGCATCAAGGTGTGTACGTGCTGGGCTTGAGTGATCCCGATCTTGGCCATCATCCGTGCGTATTGAGTGCGCCATCTTGTGGTTTTTTATATGTAACTACAGCTATCTACCGGGAGAAACTGGTTGGACCAAAGCGGTTGTTCGTGGACCAGCGGCGACGGTGCCGGGAGCGTGCTCGGCCCCACGCGAATGTCGAACCAGTACTTGAGCATGAACTTGAACCAGTCGGGCACTGCCTTTGACGTAAGCAGGCGCCGTATCCGGGGGAGCGACGGGTCGGCAAAGTTGCCCCACGGCGCGTAAGCGTTGGCACCGACAGCCATGCTTGGTGACGACCAGGCCGGGACCTGGGACGTCGTGAGCGCGGCCTGCATGTAGCGTAGCGAGTGGCCACGGTGACGCGCTAACCACGTAACAAGCGCCGGCTTGAGGCCGAGGCCAGCTTGATGTTTTGGCGCGAAGACGATACTTTGATGGAGGAGCCGGTGGCCTTGCGCACCCGCGCCGATGACCGGCGGCTCGCCGTTGATGAACTGGAGGATCATTTTTCGATGATTGCGGCCGTCGTGGTGTCCGGTGCGACCCACGCGAGCTGGCACCAGAGAACCGGTAGGCAGACCGCTTGCAATATGATGGCCTTGCCGGCCAAGGTCGTCGACTTGTGTCGCCTAGAGGAGTCGCGCAGGCGACTCATCGCGTAGTTGCAGCGAGCGTTGCGCGG
>NW_012156441.1:65748-110942 GCF_000151545.1 Saprolegnia parasitica CBS 223.65
GTATGTGCTGTCCTTTCTATGTCGTCGCAGCGTCATTGCTATAGCTCTCGTTGCTCGTGAGAGGCTTTTTACGCGTGTGTCATGAAAGGTTGAAGCCACCTCGCACCTCCGGTGTGCAATGCAGGGTCGTTTTAATGTGCTAATTCATTGAAAATGACATTATCTCTCCTACAGCTGGGTGTACCGCCACCGATTGGTCAATTTGCTGCAATTGACGTCATGCCGCCATACGTGGCAGTCGCAGAAGACGGCTCGACGTGTGGCCTGCATCACCGCGAGGTCGAAACGCAGTCGCGGTGATGGAGGTACTTGACCTTACGATCGATCGAACGTTTCGGCCTACGTACCCTTCCAATTGCGATGCCTGCTACTACTGCGAGTCGAGGGCAAAGTAGAATTGAATTGAGTTTTGACCCTCCTGAATGCAATAGAAATCGGGTCTTGGCTACGCGTTAGCCATGGTCTCGTTTTCATCGTCGTCGATCTCGTCGACCGACATGTTGAGCGCTCGGTCTGCAAGCGCGTCGTCATCTTCGGTCGGTGGCGGCGACGGGCGGCGCTCGGTCTGCGGCGGCGTCATCGCATCGAAAACGAGGCGCGTCGATGCGAACGACGAGGGCGACGATGGGCTCACGTACGGCGGATACGGAGGTGTGCTCAGGTCGAACGGCGGGCTCTCAAGCACGAACGGCGACGAGTGGGCCGGCGACGGGTAAGAACGCATGAGCAGCGGGGATGCGAAGCGTCGCTCGAGCGCCAGACGCGCGTCCGGCGACATGCTGTTAAACTGCGTGACCATAAAGGCGCCAGGCGTCAAGGAAGCCGACGACGCATGCTGCTCAACGTCCGGACCGGGCGCGGGCGGCGGCGTACGGCGGGCCGGAAGCGGACGCACAGCTCCGAGGAGCGCTGCGCGTGGCCGATAGCCCGGGCGGACTGGTGTCGGCGGCAACGACGACGGCAGCGACACGCGGCGCTGCGGTTGCATGATGGCAGCGGGCGACTGCAACGACGACGGCAACGAGGTTCGGCGCTGCGAGTTGATACGATGGCTCGGCGCAAAAGCGGCTGATGGTGCTGGCGCCGCTGCCTCCAACGAGGCGACGCGCTCGCGGAGCCAATCGCGCTCTCGGGCAAGCTCAAAAGCGCGAGCTTCGACGTCTTGGACACGGCTAAGGATTGCCATGTTGTCTTGGAGTGCGGCGTCGAGCATGACCCGGAGCGTGGTATCGTCCACGCACTCCATTGCCGGAGAAGCCAGTGCCTTCAACACCATCTCAGTCGCTGGGGAGCACGGCTGTTTCAAAATGCTGTCGATGCTAGGGGGAGCCGGCGGCCCACTGAGCATGGCCGCGAACGGGGCGAGCGGCAACCCCCCGCGAGACGGACGGCGAAGTCGACTGGCGGACGCACGACGTCGTAGCGCAGGCTTCCATACGTAGCAATCGCGCGCGTGAGCAGACGGTGCAAATGCTCGACCCCGTTGGGCCACGATGCGAGTGCGTCGAAAATCACCTGCCAGAACTCGCCGCCACAGAGGACCTCTCGGTCCTTGCACACTTGGCCCTCCGTGATCACCACCGTGTGGGTGCTCACAATGATGCTGGTTTCAAACGAGACGGGCGACGCAAAGGACACCCAGACGACCCGGAAGGCCGCCGCCGCGGGGATGGCCACGCCAACGCGCACCTTGCGGTCTTCAGAGACCATGACGAGGTAGTCTCCATGGCGCTCGAGATGGACCGGGAAGCTCACGGTGTCGTGGATGACGCGCCACGCCGCCTGCGTCGCGAGGAGCGCCGCCGTAGCGTTGGTGGATGCAGCGTACGTTACAAGCGCCTCGTCAAGAACTTCGTCGTTGTGCAACGCAAGGAAAAGCAGCAGCCCGATCGTCTCCGAGTTCCGATTTTCAAAGTTGATGCCGACGACCCGGCCGAGCGCGGCCATCGAGAGCTGGGCGAGGTCTCGGCCCTTGACCGTCTTGACACCGACAAGACCTGCGAGCACCATGGAGCAAATCCGAGAATGAGAGCGTCGGCGTGGTGGTTTCAGTAGCTGGCGCAGAAAGGCCAGGCTACTCCACACTGGATGCATGCTATCGACAGAGGCGTTGCGACCGCAACTTGAAGCGACTGCAACGAGTACTGTACGGCTGGAAGGACACTTCCTCGCTCGCCACAATCGTCATGGTCTCCTCCCACACCATACGCATGCGTGCCAGAGGCGACGACGACCCTGAGCGAGGTAGACGATCGCAATGGCCCATGGGCTCGGTCCGTGTGGGGCTTGGTCGTCTCTTCCTCGCATCCAAGTGGCCGTCTGCCTCGACGATAGGAAGAACCGGCGGCGCTGGAAGGCAAGCACATCGCCCGTCGCTCGCGCAGTCGCTTGGTCGCATCCACGTGCCACGAACATAACTGGTACTAGTACTAGTAACCGATAGCGTAACCGCGGTAACCGATAGCGTAACCGGTTAATCACGTTATCCGGATTCGTCGATTGCGGCGACGGCCTTTCCATCCGACTCCAGGTCGTGATCGTGCGCCGTGACGGCGTCATGCCTGGCAGTAGCTTGCCGCAGGTCCCGCCGTCGCTGCTCTGACGAGCGTCGTCTCTGGCTCGAGCCGGGTGGGACATGCCTGGCTTGCTCGTCCTTGGTTCCATGGTTCGATCGTTGCGTGGGCAGCGCCGCGTCCTCGCACGCGTTGGTCGCTGCCGCGCTCGAACCTGACTTGCCCAGCGGAGAGAGGCCTTCGTGTTCGTGGAGCGCCGCGCTACCATGGCTTGTCGCTTCATTGTCGGGCCTCACCGCCTTCCATGCCTGGTGGGCCCAAGCTTGGTCTCGTTGCTCGCAATCACGGCCTCAATCCGCATCAACTGGTGCATCTTGTTTCCGTCCCGGCCCGCTGCACCGCAGCAACGGTGTCAATTGTCAGGATGGATTGTGGACCACCCGTAGTCGCTTT
Organism: Saprolegnia parasitica CBS 223.65; assembly: GCF_000151545.1. Classification (NCBI taxonomy): domain Eukaryota; phylum Oomycota; class Saprolegniomycetes; order Saprolegniales; family Saprolegniaceae; genus Saprolegnia; species Saprolegnia parasitica. The sequence goes on from NW_012156441.1 coordinate 68,715, forward strand.
CTTGCCCTTGCACCGCGTCGCTGCTGAGCTTGGCCATGGTCTTTGCGATAAGGGCATTGGTATAAGAGACAAGCGCGATGATGATTCCTCACACCTTCTACAGCCTTTACGACGAGGCGCATTCGCCCCATGCACATCAAATCGCGTCCGCCAGACGTCTGCTGTTCGATCGGCGCGACCTCACGAGCGACATCCCAGACAACGAGCGCCCGAGATACTGGGTCGAAGAAGCGACCGAGCGCAGTTCGTGGCTCTGTCGATTTGTTGGTCCGATCCATCATATCAGATCATTTGGCATTCTGCAGCAACACATACTTCGCACTGACTCACGACACTGTCTTGGTGGGATGGGATCGCACCGCGCTCTTCCCGCCATGCGTTCAAATCAACGCGCGCCGTTGCATGTCCCACGTCCGGTCCACGCCTTTATTGTCAATATCTCCCATCGTGTTGTCCAACCTGTCCTTTCCAGTCTACATGAGGTACTCCAGTCGCCAGAGCCGCCAGAGCCTGCTCAGCTACCGCGTCGACAACATAGAGGTACACACCATTACGACCGAGCGTCGCGCCTTCGTCCATCTTGCGCTGGAGGTCGTCCGAGGGCTTGGCCGACAAGAGCTTGTTCCACTGCGACATCTTGTCGCGACGGTCCTCTTTCGCGATCGCCCGCGACTGCGCCTCGACCTGGAGGTACTCGGCTTGCTTCTTCATGCGCTCGATCGACGCGGTGATGTCGCCCATGCGACTCTTCATCGCCACCACTTTTTGAAAGTAGATGGGCACCTGCGACATGGTCTGCTCGACACCCGCGATCTTGGCGTTGCGCATGATCTTGCCGTTGCGCTCCGAGACGACATTCAGCAAGTGCTAATACAGGACCATCGTCATGAGCCAAGTCGTAGAACGCTGGCAGGCGACCTCTTGGCTTTCGACGAGCTCGCGGATCTGCTCGAGCGTGCCGTCCAAAACGCTCTGGAGCTTGCTCGCCGCCGCCAAGCTCATCTAGCAGCGCGCATGAGCCATCATCCAACGCGCATTGATTCATAGGTGGCGGTACCTTGTTCATGCCGTCGACCTCGGTAAAAGGGCTGGTCAAAGCTTGTCGCCAGACATCGTGCTCGTCCGGCACAGGTTGCAGTGGCGAGGCCAGCGGTGTGGCTTGGGCCGAGGCCGGAATCTCGATCGGGGACGGCGCTGGCTGGGTCAGCGTGATTGGAACCTCGGTGGGCGCGTCGTCGTCGGTGGCGATAGTCGGGGCGGCCACGGTCGCGGGCGACGCAGGAGGTACCGGCGCCTTCTCTAGGACGGGCGCTCTCGGCGCGATCGTCGGTACCCACATGGGCTCATCTAGCATGCTACATGGAGCCTCATGAGCATGTAGCGCGCGTCTACCTTCTTCCTCTTCCTCGGACTCGCTGTCTTCGCCCGAGAAGATCTTGCCTGCCTTCGCTGCCATAGTCGCTGCTGCTTTGCGTGATGTCCAGTGATTGGCTACGTCAGGCGGCTTATTGCGCGCATTTTAGCCAATCCAGAGGGACACCATCGTACACGTGGATTGGCTCAAATACAGTGGTGCACGCGACACGGATTGGTTGAAAAACCATGCTAGGCAGCCAATGGCATCGGAGATTGGAGATTCACTGTGGCGCGGCGACAACAACCCGGTTGAAGTCGACGGCTTCTCGGAGCGAGGGACCAGATTCCTTAGCATACAAGAATACACAGAGCCGCCTCGGACAAAGTACGCGAAGAGGAAAAGTATGTGCGATACGTGGCAGCACCCGGACCAAGCAACGAGCAAGCAGATTCCGTAGCCATCGGTTCCTTCGCCCAGAGCAGTGCCCAGTGCGACCAGACAAATTTCAGCGCGTGGGACAGAAACGGCGCCAACTCAGCTGCGGCTTCGGACCACCGCTCGTGAACATCATGGCGCACGAAGATTCAGCCGCACTTCAACTTCGCGGTCGTCAGCACGTTTGCAATGGCGACATCGCGGCCATGCAGCACCCAATCCACGACGTGTACATAGAAACCCAGCGAAAAGATCGCGGGTGCCATCTCAAGGATCGCGGGTGCCATCTCAAGAAAGGACTAACTGCGCAACGCATTCCTTGCGATCGAGAACCTGGTTCTATTTCGAATGCTCGGTCAACGCCGCCACGTCGGACATACGCACTGCAGCGTGGTCGTGGTGCGGCATGCAGAAGAGTCCCTCGTGCGTTCGGATGGGGGAAGGGTGGCAGGTACCTGTAGGCCGGTGCGTCACGCGCCGTCGCGATCGAATCTGCTTGCACATCACCTCGCGTGCCGGGAGTTGAACCCGCGATGATGGATTTCCTCCCAGTAGCCGTTCGCACGAGATGCGACGAAACCCCTCCCAACGACGCATCACCCAAGACCCGACAACCATGCTCTCTTCTGCGTGGCGCATGATGAATAGCCGCCCATTATTGTGGTGGTCGCAGCCACATACAGTCTAAAGACCAGACCTGGCGCAAGATCCCACGACAGCTTCCCGCCGCCTGTCTGAAGTTGAAGTCGGCGTCTCGGCGTCTGATTGGCGCACCATGTAACCATTGCACCAATCACCACGCGTGATGTCGCAGGTTGTCCGGTTCCATCGCCATTATCCGGTTTTCCATGGTTTTCACCCGGATGTTGAAGGTCGTATCCGGAAGGTCATCACGCCCAGGCGCAGATTCCGCGTATACATTGACGTTAGAGGCTTGAATCTGGCACCACAGAATGGCCCAAGCAGTGACCGGCCCGCCATCTCGGTCACTTTTGGATTCGATGGCCCCGCCCGCCCCGCAAGTCGCCATCACGGTACAGTCGCCGCCGAGCGTGTACGCCTTGCCGCCGAGCAAGGAGGCCTCGCCGCTCCTCGAGCGCGCCGACTCGCTCACCGAGACCATCAACCGCCGCGTGCTCGTTTCGGCGGTTGCCAACTTTAGCACTGCTGTACGTCTACCATCCATGTTGCTCAATGACATAGCTCACGATGGATTAGTACAACCTCGCCATCATTGGCAGCGCGGTGCTCCTGGTCAAGGAGACCACGCCCGACAGCGACGTCTCGGCGATCCCGGCCGTCTCTGCGTGCTCGCTCATCGGTGCGATCGTCGGCCAGCTCCTCTTTGGCTACATTGGTGACGCCCTTGGCCGCCGCAAGGGCATGATCCTGACCTTGACGCTGACTGTCATTGGCGCCATCATGAGCGCCATCCTGCCGTACGATGGCTCCGTTTACACGATCCTCGCAGCCTGTCGCTTCCTCCTCGGCATCGGCGTTGGCGGCGTCTACCCGCTCTCGGCCGCGTCGGCTGCCGAAGGCAGCTCGGACCCGGTCCTCAACAACAAACGCGTCGCCGCAGTCTTTTCGTTCCAAGGCTGGGGCCAGCTCGCGTCGTTCCTCATGACGTACCTCTTGCTGCAGACGGCGCTCGACCATGCGATCGTGTGGCGCGTGCTTCTCGGCGCGGGTGCCATTCCCGGCCTCGTCGTCTTGCACGAGGCGATTGTCTCGAAGGAGACGGGCGCGTACTTGCGCAACCAAGCCAACCCGCACAAGATGAGCGTCTGGACCGCGCTCAAGACGTACGAGCGCCAGTTCATTGGCACGGCCGTCGGCTGGTTCCTCTTCGACATTACGTTCTATGGCAACATCATCTTCACGCCCGTGATCCTCGAAGGCTTGTACGCGGAAGAGGCGTCGACGATGGTGCAGACGATCCAGTTCTCCGTGCTCACGTCGGCGATCGCGCTGCCGGGCTACTACCTCAGCCTCTACATGATCGGCCGCATGGACTTCAAGCACATCCAAATGCAAGGCTTTGCCGTCATGGCCGTCATCTTCCTCATATGGGCCTCTTCTACCACGCACTCCTCCCGCTCAAGTCGCTCCTCTTCGTCATGTATGCGCTCACGTTCTTCTTCTCCAACTTTGGCCCGAACGTCAGCACGTTCTCGCTGCCTGCCGAGCTCTTCCCGACCGAAGTCCGCGTCCAGCTCAACGGTATGTCGGCCGCCGCGGGCAAGCTCGGCGCTGCCGTCGGTGCGTACCTCTACGGGCACATCCAAGCGGCGTACGGTGTGCCTGCGGTGCTCATGGTGTCTGGCTTCGTGTCGGTTCTTGGCTTCGCCATCACTTACGTCTGCATCCCGTGCAAGCAGTACCGATGAGCCCATGTCGGGATGTTTTATATATATCTCTATGGTTCTCCAAGAAGAGCTTTGCTATCGACGGTACTACAGAGGAGTGGCTACGAAAGCCCAGAGCGTCAATGGTAGACAAGGTAGAGCGACAGTAGCTTTGAGAGTGGATAGCAGCGGGGATCGACCAAGACTACGGTGACGCCACTTGGCGAAAAGATGCTAGGTACATGCGCGCGACAAGTTCAAGTGTCGTAAGCAAACTAGTAGCAACGGTATAGCACCCACGAGAGTCGTGCTTGATACCTGGTATTCAATAGTACGCGATAGAGCTTCGGTAGTTTGCCGAGCTGCAGCGACGCGATGGCAACGACTGGTTGTTGTTGAATTGGGTCCTCTATTACAATAGATAAAACTATGCTAAATAAAATTGTCGGACTTTCTTCGTTGTGTGTACTCGGTTGAGGGACTTGATTTTAGGCAGGCGGAGGCAGGAGCGCAATCCGCGGGACGAGGTGACGTCGCGGCCACTCGTGTTGGGCGAGGAGCCGGAGAAGCCGACGAAGAGCAGGCTGTTCGGGCTCTTGTACGAGGCTGTGGTGCAAGTGCAGTTGAGCGACGCGTGCCGCCTTGACATGGCAACGACTGGTACCGCTATGACGTGGCTGGCTGTAGTCGATGCAACCTCTATGTCATTGGCGCAATTGGTCCAATGATCGCACGAGAAAACGGCAATTTCTAGATCTTTTCAGCCAATCAGCGCCACACGATTGTCTGGCGATGGAAACGAGCGAGCCGCAACGTCCGGCCGACGATGGCCCGCGCAAGGCGACGGGGTCGCGGCTGACGGCGGCGCAGGTCGAGTACCTCGTGAGTCAGCGTGACGAGCATGGCATCACGTACCGCGCCGAGCACAAGGAGGCGCGCGAGGCCATCGCCAAGCACCTGAACCTCGACGTGGCGCAGATGCATGTACGCACATGATCGCCATCGGCTCGACAGGTCATATGCGCTCTAGGTCTGGTTCAAGAACCACCGGGTGCGCGACCCGGCGCTCAAGGTCGAAGCGCAACCAGCAAGCGCCAAGATCAAGAAGCGCCGCCGCAGCACGGCCGACCCAGCCGCCGCCGAGCACGACGCCGCCGAGCCAAAGCGCAGCCTGGCGGATCGCCCACCGTTGCGCCTCAGCGAGCCCATCCTTCGCCCGCCGTCGAGCTTTCCGGAGCCATCGGCCGAGCCGGCGCGTACCATCCTCCACGAGGATACCGCCGCCTTGGGTGAGGACGAGAGGACGCGCTGGCCCTTGCCGCCCACAAGCGCATTCTCACGGACCTCGACACGCTGCGTACGTGCTGTCTACGGCACCGTAACCTCTGACGCAGTTTGCGTAGATGCGCTCGGCTTTAGCTCGATGCTGGCGCTGCACAACGAGGCGATCGACATTGGCAGCTACGACGTCCGCGGGCCGCTCGCCGTGCAAGCCACCGAGTACCTCTTGCAGCAAAAAAGATCGACATGTACAAGTTCCTCAAAGACTTGACGGCCGCCAACAAGCTGTACCCTGAGCTCCGCGAGGCGAACCCGCCAAACACCGCTGGCTCGCCGCAGTAGACCGCTCCGTAGCTCTCACTGTAGATATAATCCCGCGCAACAAGGATGTGTTCATCCCATTGCGACATTCCGTCGTCGCGATTGAAGCAGGCTCCTCGCGGAAGCGTGGCGGAAGGTTCATGACACCAGCCGGTGTAGCTCATGGAGCAGCCGTTGTCGGCTCGTAATGGCTGAAAGAACCGACATACGCTGGCCGAACGCGATGCGCGCCTTCTTCTAGGGACACGCAATGCAGAGGCGCGACTGGACGAGGCTCTGACGCGCCAACGTTGGCACGTCGCTGCAAAATTTTAAAGTCTCAGATTTGGGGCGTGTGCGGGACGAGCTTTTCTTCTCTGGGTTGGACTTTCCAGCCACGACCGAGCGCAAATCTGCAATTTGGTCGCCTGAAAATCGGTAATCTCCGAGCGAAAATCGGCAATGACCACTCTTCCATTGAAGAAGAATCGCATTGGATCGTTGCTCTTGCCGTTGGAGACAGTGAGGCTTCGTTACAAATGCAAAGTGCTTCCTGCTCGGCTCTCTTTTACGGCTGTGACGTGTCGGTCGCAACAACGAGGGGCTCGGAATAGGGAGTGTGAATTGGGCACTGGGATTTCTCAGCAATATGTCGAACCGTGTAGACCAAAAGCTGTGATTGGAAGATCGTCATGCATCCAGAAAGAAAGATGCAGCGGTATCTTCGAAGGTCAACTTCGAGGTCAGGGTGAAACTCGGGTTTTACCCAGCGAGCAACCGGACTGTAATAATGTGTCAGAATGCGTAAAAAGGTGTCGGAAGTGGACGCTCTCCAATCCAATCACCGAAGCAGTGTAATTTGTGTTTAGCCAGCGGTTTAGAACAGAGTTTGAGTGCACCGTCAACACTGTTAGAGAAAGCCGTCTATTACATATATTTAGTCAGAGACGTAAGCGTGTCATTCGTCCGTCGGGTCCGCTCCCGGGTTCTTTGCTCGTCCGCCGCAATCAGCTCCATCATCGTTGCGAGCGGCTTCATGCAATTTTCGAATTGCTTGGGGTCGCCCTTCGATCTGTGCATGAGTGCGTAAAAAACAGACCAGGTTTCAGGGCCGGACTCCAGAGCTTGGGCAATTCTTGCGTCTTCGGTTTCTTGACGAGCGACTGCTTCGTCGCTGAGCTTGCGTTTGGACGCGATTGATGTGTTGCATTGGCGGCGGGGTTGCGGCGGAGGTAGATCGACACCAAACGAGAGCTTGAGAAGCCCCTGGCGGCTGGACGGGAATATCCAAAACGGGACTCTGTGCGTACGAACCTTGTACTTGGGAGCCGTCAGCTACAAATGCAAAACGAGGATGTCTTGGACGATGGATATATTGTCGTACACAGGCTTCTAGATTGACACTTTCCTTCCATTCCACGCCGTGCACGTCGACGATGTAAGCTTGGACGAGATGCTTGCACATGAGAAACTCGGAGTACGGGTACGACGGGCACGAGCACGTCCAATCCTGCAATGAGGTGGTGTAACTTGGTTGTTTGGTCGAAGAAGCGACATTGTTGGCCGGTTCCTTAGGAGGAGCGACATTGTTGGCCGGTTCCTTAGGAGGAGCGAGAATCTTCGCGCAATGTGCGGCCCATTCTGCGTGGAACCGGTTCTCCCACGCCGCGGGGTCGTCGTAGCCGTACGGGCGTGAGGCACGCTTGAACTTCGCGTCGTACCAACTGTGGACATGGACTGCGATGATGTGCGTGAGGTAGTCGATACGGACTTTGGTAACTTTGGCGAGAAACTTGTCCTTGAAGACGCGAAAGTGCGATTCGGCCATCATGCTAGTCCGCAATGTGGACACACCATGCTCGTACCACGACCGAGCCCACAATCGCCACTTGTTCGGGGCGTACCTACGTTTAAGGATACTTGTAAATAGTCATTAGATATTTCGAAGTATTACCAATTTGTGAAGAGGTACATCCAGACAACGTCGAGTCCGCGTTCACAGCAGAACTCGTACATCTCGTTGAGGCACTGCCTGTAGATGGCATCCGGTGACGAGTCCTTCAAGCTCGGGTCGAGTAGCGCGTGCATCAAATAGTGGCACTTCATCATCGCAACTACTTCGTTGCACAATGTCTTGGCGTCTTGGGGATGTGGCACGAAACTTTTGTGATGCGTGGTCGTGTCGGGAAAGGAGATGACGTGCAGAGGGATGTTGTTCAAGTCGTCGTCGGTGGGGTTGTACGGGTCCGTAGTACCTTTCGAATCTTGAAAGCGACGTCGGATGGCCTGGTCGACATGCCAAAGGCATAATGACATCTTCGATGCGGCCCAGATGAGGTCCACGGCTCCAATCTCGCTGGAACATTTGTCGAGATGGACCCATTCTGGATGGAGGTTGAACTTCTCTCGGATGGACTCGAGCCATGCAGCGATGATGTTGATTTTGAGCTGCGAGACGTTTGTTGTAGGAACGTAGAGGTAGGCAATAGGGTAGCCCTCCCCACGGAACGGAATCATGAGGACGAAGATCTCGTACCGAGGATTCGTGCCATCCTCGGTGCCGACGTGTGTGCCGTTGGTGTTGAAGGTAGAGTCCATGATGACCTCGCGGACGTATGCCATGGAATCGAAACCCGACGTCGTGAGCATTGATTTGATCAGACCTTCCATCACCACTGAGCAACACCGCAGTTGTCGGTTGGACGGAATAAAATCGGACACCAAGAGGCCGCCGGATACGTTGGGGCTGCTGGCGATGTACTCGAGCGTAGATGCGAATGGATCGGCGTCCGACTTGTACAACGCCTGCCGCACGCGACGACATCGATATGCCACCTGGTGCAAACTTGGCGCCTCTGCGCCCATCTCTTGCGTGAGCTTCGTGAAGATCTGCGACGGTGAATTGTCGTGAGCCATCTCCTCGACTCGGCTCACAAGCGCGGGTGGCATCGGGGGAGAGGCGTCGACGCGTCCGATGTGGTACACGTCGTGGCGGTGCTTGATGAAGAGGTCATCATTCGTGAAAACGAACGTCAACTTGCCATTGCAGTCGAACTTCTCACTCGCGTACGAGGCCGTGATCCTTGTCGTTCCATTGACCTTCCTCGGCTTCCTCTTCTTGGCATTTCCAGTGCACCCAAAAGGCTTCTTGCGTTTTCCCACGAGACGTTTCAACGTAGAGGCATACTGCTCTAGGAGCTGTTGAGGTTGCCGAGCAGCGGCCGCCTTTGCCTCGCGTTGCTTCGCAGTGATCTTGCCCTTGCTCCGTGTCTGATCTTGGCTGCAGTAAAAGACGTACTGCGACTTGCGACTCTCGAGGTTGTGCTCTGGTCGTTTGTGTTGGTTGAATCTGTAGAACGTGGACGCGGCGATGTGGGCGCGGCACGCAAGCACAATAGCATCGCGCTGTGCAATCGTTGTGCAGTCGACCATGGGGACGCGTCACGCATGCCAATGCTCGGTGTCCGCTGTGGCCACAGAACGAAGCACGTGGTTGAGGACCGCGATGGCCTTTTCAAGAGCCGCGTTCTCCTCGTCGATGATCTCCTCGTTGGCCTCAGCGACGGCGTCTATGGCTTCGTCGATTTGCTCGTTGGGGGTATCAGAAGGGTCCCCATCGGAAGGAGAGAGGTCGACGTCCACAGCGTTTTCATCCATGTAGCTGGTTCCAGTCGTGACATCAAGGAAAGCTTCCCGCCAATCGTCCAAAGTCGCGCAGTCGGTACCCCGGGATTCGAGTCGCGTGAGGTCCGCACCCGTTCGGCAGTTGGCGCACGTCGCGTTTGGACTTGTCGTGGCTCCCTCCATGAAGGCGATCCACTTCAAGACATGGCTGCAACCTGTACACTTGCTTAGTCCCGTGGACGTTCTTGTAAATTCGTCGAGGTCGTCGTGTACAAAGCCCTCTGCTGGTGGCACCGCGAGGTCGTCGTGTACAAAGCCCTCTGCTGGTGGCACCGCGTCCATTGTACTTCGTCCACACAAAGGCTAGGAGTGACCTTTCAGAGAAGTCCACACAAAGGCTAGGAGTGACCTTTCAGAGAAACCATTCTATTATTATACTCATGTCGTCAACGATTGGGGAAACTACGCCACAGTCTTTTCATGTCGGGCGCGGCTTGATGGACGTCGGGCACGGCTCCATGGACGTCGGTGGACTCGAAGGACGCGGCTCGATGGACGCGGCTTCATGGACGTCGGTGGACTCGAAGGACGCGGCTCGATGGACGCGGCTTCATGGACGTCGGGCGTTTCATGTCGGGCGCGGCCTGATGGACGCGGCTTGTTGGACGTCGGGCGCGGCTTCATGAACGTCGGGCGCGGACGCGGCTCGATGGACAGTTGATGGTGTCAGACCGCGTCGTTGGTTGAAAGGCGGTCGTCAATTTATTGGTTGGTAGGCGCCGGTGACGTCGTTTGTCAAGTCGCTGGCGCTCGGACTTTAAGTAGTGGCATCGCCAAGGCCGAGATGTGAGAGTCCGCCGCTGCAAATCGAGATGTGAGGAAAAACTTTCGCGTTAGAGGATCCCACATGTTTCTCTCGACAGGCCCTGACCACCATTTCATTTTATCCGGATCTCGACGAACTGGACTCTTGGGTTTGCAAGTTTCACCGTGACGCAACAGACAAACGTCGACACCCTTCGAGGTCAAGTTATAGTACTCGACAAACACTCTATCTAGTGCCAGTGATCTAGTGCCCTAAGATATCTTAGCTAAGCCCTGCGTCATTGCTGCAGCCAGTCGCCGCCGCAGCAGCCATCGACTACGACAAGTCGTCGCAGCCAGACGTCGTCACAGCCAGTCGTCGTCGCAGCCAGTCGTCGTCGCAGCCAGTCGTCGTCGCAGCCAGTCGTCGTCGTCGAGGCCAGTCGTCGTCGCAGCCAGTCGTCGTCGAGGCCAGTCGCGTGGCCAATCGTCATCGTGACCAGTCGTCGTCACAGCCAGTCGTCGTCGCAGCCAGTCGTCGTCGCAGCCAGTCGTCGTCGAGGCCAGTCGTCGTGGCCAATCGTCGTCGAGGCCAGTCGTCGTCGCAGCCAGTCGTCGTGGCCAATCGTCGTGGCCAATCGTCGTGGCCAGTCGACGGCAAGTCGTCGCAGCCAGTCGTTTGGTACTCAGGCATGGCACGTCGTCATCACCGTATCGGGCTGCTGTGCGCACGACGTGGCAGAATGTGGAATGATAATTTCGTGTCCATCGACCTGTATTCCGGATGCGCTCGGACCTTCAACCGGAACCGGATCCGGTGGGTTTTTCCTTTTGGATTTGCCCAAGGTGCCATGTGCTCGACCACTTCGTACTTCGCCACAGCTGGCGCACATCTGGCGTTTGCTGAGAAATCCCAGTGCCCAATTCTTGTACCCTGCTCGGAATCGCTCCTGGCCATACGTTGCAAGATCGCAGAAGGTACGATTTCTCCGCCACGGACAGGCGGTCTTGAAGCAGATGTGTCGCGAAGCGTTTGGACCCCTCGTTCCGCAGTACAATCTGGCGCAATCCACACGCATTTACCACGCATTTACAGATTCGACGTGAAAAACACACCCATGGCACAGGATCCTCGCCCGCTAGTCGCGCATGGAGGGATACAATACCACGACGACGCCCGCGTAAGCGGTGTCTGCTGGTCCAATGCAAAGGTCACATTCATGCTGGTGGGAAGGACTGCGAGCTGTAGCATTGTCATCTTATTATTGTCGTTCTTAGTGGGCCTCACAAATCACTCTCTACGAGGTAATGTTATCGTTGGATGACCATGTATTGGGACGACGCGTTCTGCGACGCCAGCAACCGATCGCTGTCCGTGGTGGATCGTGTCCATGGTGCGACCCACTCTCGGTGCCGCCGAGCGCGACGGCTTTGTACCTGCTTCTTGCGCCTCGCATCGTGCTCTGTCGAGAACGCGGATGGCCTGGCGTCGACTGCTCTTACGATCGGTCCCATGGCCAGAATGTGAGAATGTGATTCTGGTATGCGATCAACGAGGTGAAAAACAACACTGCAAACTGATTTTCACACGCACCAGATGGTGCCCGAGCTCCCAGAAAAGGCAGCTTATGGCGCATTTGGCAATTGACCATGAACTGGATCGGTCTTGGGGTACACGCCACCGCGCAACTAGAACCGACGGACCTCACAGCAGACGTGCTAGGAGGAGAGCAAGCTTGCGGCCGCGGCCGCCCACGGCGACGCCGACGTGGTCCTCGCTCTGCTTCAAGCCGGTGTGCCGCCGACCGCCAGCAAGCTCGTACGATGTCTCGCCCATCCCGCTCCGCACCTCTTACGCTACGTGACGCTAGGGCTACTCGGCGCTCTTCAACGCTGCTTGGGGCAACAACATCTCGATCGTCGAAGCGCTCCTCGAGGCTGGCGCCGACGCCGACGCCGCGACCTGGGTACGTCGGCCCATCACCAGACCGTCGTCTCTCACGATCAGTGCGCTAGTTTGGCGTCACGCCGCTCCTGGTGGCTGTCGGGAAAGGCCATACGCGCGTTGTCGAGCTTCTCGCAGCTGCCAACGCGGACGTCAACAAGACGGACGTGGTACGCTTCCCTACGATCGTATGGCAGCACCTCATTTAAGATTGTGCGACAGTGGGGCGGATCGGCCATCTTCCGCGCCGCCGAGTGCGGCAACGCCGACATGCTCTCGCTGCTCATCGCTGCCAACGCGCACCTGGATGCACCGGACAAGGTCCATCAACGGCCGTCATAACACTCGCTGACTCTTCGTGGTAGCACGGTCGAACGCCGCTGCTCGTCGCGGTCCTCCACGGAAACACCGACGTCGTCAAGCTCTTGGTCGCCGCCAACGCCGACTGCAATTGCCCCACACGCGTATGTCGATCCTTGTTTCGGAGGCGAGGAGCTCATCCTGGGCGTAGGACGGCCTGTCGCCGCTGATGCTGGCCCTGTCGGCGGGTCAGCTCGCGATGGCGCAGCTCTTGATCGATGCGCGAGCAAACGTCCAGCAGACCAACCTCGTACGATCGTTTTTCCGTCTTTTTAGCATTTTCTGAATTGTTGAAGGTCGGCGACTCGGTGCTCTTTCAAGCCGTGCGCTCGGGCAACACGGCGATGGTCGAGGTCGTGGTCGCTGCGGGGGCCAACGTCAACCACGCCAACCGGGTAGCCATTCCGATGGATATCTTGAAACTGTATTGATACGTTGGACTAGGATGGTATCTCGCCGCTCCTTCTCGCCGCCACGCAAGGCTACTCGGCCATTGTCCGCGTCTTGCTGGCAGCCAACGCCCACGTGCACAGCTGCGACCAGGTACTATCCACTGTTTTGAAACAGAATATGTCTCAAACGAGATGTAGCATGGCACGTCTCCTCTGTTGGCGGCGGCCCACTTTGGCCACGAAGACGTCGTGCAGCAGCTCCTGGACGCATCGGCGAGCTCGTATCTGAGCAACAAGGTAATAGCTTCTGCGACGCTAGCGCCACTCATGTCAACGGACATAGCTTGGCGAGTCGCCCGTCTACCTCGCTGCCATGCACGGCCGCACTCGCATCGTCACGTTGTTATTGCAGTCGCAAGTCGACGTCAACCAAACAACCAACGTACGTCGCCTACCTCTGGTGTGGACAGAGGTACGATCTCATGTTCCTATTGTAGCTGGGCTACACGGCACTGCTGCAGGCAGCCGACAAGGGCTACATCGAGATCGTGCAGCAGCTTTTGGCCCACGGCGCCGACCCAAATCTGTGCACACCGGTGCGCCCATGGACTGTACAATGATCGGCGCTCATTCATGTGCTAGCTCGGCGACTCGGCCCTCCTCGCCGCCACCGAAAAGGGCAACGCGGGTATCGTCCAGAGCCTCTTGCTTGCCGGCGCAGCCGTGAACCAGTGCAATCACGTACTGTATTTCTACTGTGGAATGGAATCCAAGCTCAGTATTTCCAACATGTAGTTTGGCTCGGCGCTAACGTATGCTTGCTTCTTGGCCACGCAGATGTCGCCCACTGCCTCGTCGCGGCCGGCGCCGATGTCAACCTCTGCGATGCTGTGCGTTACCACCCGAGCCGCCTGCAAAAATGACTGATGTTGTGCATGTAGCTTGGTAATCGCCCAATCGTCAAGGCCGTCCAGATGGGCCACGTCGATGTGCTGCTCATCCTCTTGAACGCGGGTGCCGTTATCGACGACGCACTCCTGGTACACTGCCACATATATTGGCGAAGAAGGCTCATGGAGTATGGTAGGAAACGCTGGTGCGTGTGGCCAAAGCCAGAGGACACAGTCGCGTGCTGCACATTCTGGCGCCCGAGGCTATCGAGGTTGTCGTCAAGAGCTGTGACGAGACGACGCCGCTGGTCGAGTCGGCGGCCGCCATCGCCTAGTGCGCCTTTGTATTAATTATAAACAGGATCAATCCTGTGTTGGTATGGTCTATTGCTACTATATAGTTCTTGAACTATTGCACCGGTAACGTGCGAGTATTCAGTTGGCAATCCGACGACACAAAGTCTGCTGTACGACAAGCACCACTGCCACGTGGGAAACTATCAAAACACACGCACACTCGAACACGCGTGCTGCGATTCCTACGCGTGAAATTCACGCCACGCTTCACCTATACCACGTGTGAAACATAAAACACACGCATACGTTACCCGGTACGATTGCAATTTTCACATGTGGTCTACACCCTTTCCAGCGTGTGAAATGGTTGTGTAGCAATTCAGCAAAAGCAATATGGCGGTCGCCGACTGGGTTGGCCTTGGCGTACGTCGCTGTCGCCTCGTCGAAGTCGCTCACGCGTGGCAATAGGACGAAGCCAAGCTCGTCGAAGCGGTAGCGTGCGGCGGTGTCAGCACGGTCGCCCTGCTGCTTGAGAAAGGCGTGAGCCCCGATGCGTCCAAGCAGGTGCGTTCCAACGACGCACTGCTACGACGTCGCGCATGGTAGGGCTATCCGGCCTTGTACGTCGCCTTGAAGCGCAAGCAAGCGGCCATCGTCGAGATGCTCTTAACTGCGGGCGCCACCGTCGACAAGGCAGCGTGGGTACAACCTCCTCTCTTCCTTCCCAGCACTAGCGCCAACACGACTGCGCTGCTACTAGTATGGCATCACGCCGCTGTTGCTATGTGTGCGCCAGCGCAACACCAAGATGGTCGAGCGGTTGGTGGCTGCTGGCGCCAATGCCAACAAGCAAGATACGGTATCGCAGCAGCGACGAGTGGATCCCGATTTGAACTCGACGCGTAGTGGGGCACGACGCCGCTGGCACTCGCCGTCGAGGTCAAGGACCTCTTCATTGCGCGTGCATTGCTGGCCGCGGGGACCAACCCCAATGCTTGCGACTCGGTATCGACCTCTCTTGTCCAGAGTCGCTCAGAACAAAAATGTAGCGAGGTCGCAGCGCGGTGTGGCTAGCGGCCAACGCCGGCCTGGACTCGGTGCTGCGCCAGCTACTGGCCGCTGGCGGCGACTTGCATCTTGCCACCAAGGTACAATCGTCTCTCGGGAATAAATTATTCCCTTGGTCGGGTATCGCTGCTCATGGGCTGTTTGTTGTATGTCTAGCTTGGAACGTCACCGCTCATGGCGGCCGTGTCAGCCAAGCACTTAAACACCGCTAGCGTTCTCATGAAAGCGGATGTCAATGTCAATCAGCAGGATGCGGTGCGATCTCAATGCGAAGCTCAATCTCAATGCTAAAGTGTGTAGGTGGGACGCACAGCGCTTTTCATGGCCGTGCTGGCGGATCACCTTGTGATCGTTTCGGCGCTTGTCTCGGCCCGCGCCGACGTCAACATGGCCGACAAGGTAGTCGTTCACTTGCGCAGCATGCAGAGTTTAGGTAGCGTAATACCGGCGTAGGAGGGGTTCACACCGTTGCATGTGGCTACCACGGTCAAGCAGTGTTATTCGGTCGCAAAAGTGCTGCTCGCAGCGGGTGCTAACATCAACCTCACGACGAATACGGTGCATCGATCTCAATATTCTCGTGCCCATCGGAATCGAACCCTCGACTAGGTGGGCGAGTCGGCGCTTCTGATGGCAGCCAAAGACAACCAAACAGCGCTCGTCCAGCTCTTCGTCGACGCCAACGCCGACCTCGACAGCAAGGACAAGGTATCGAAACGTGGGCTTTTAGAGGCGCTCACGCCGTCGTAGCTGCAAGTGTTTCCACTCTTTGCCGCGACCAAGCACCGCAACACTGCGATGGTCGAGCTGCTTTTGGCCAAAGGGGCCAACCCGAACCAAACGATGACGGTACATACCATCAACGGTTTTTATCCCCTTGATACTATTCTGCACTCGTACATCATTGCGACTATATCCGTTATTGACGAGAACGGCGTGTCGCCGTTGTACTGTGCAGCGTACCACGGCTACAGCGATGTTGTGCGGCAGCTCACGGCAGGCGGCGCGAATCCCAACCTGGCGACCGCCGTACGATTCTATCAAGTTGATATTTTCATAGAATGCGTGTAGGCACACGATACGCCGCTGTTGGCGGCAGCGCGGCACGGGCACGCGCTCACGGTGGACTATCTACTGCAAGCCAAAGCCGCTGTCAACTGTACCAACGCGGTAACAGATTGTCACTCATACGATGGACGTCAGTGGAACTTCGGGATTGACTAGGGCGGGATGTCACCCTTGATGTTTGCAGCCCAAGGCGGTCATACCGACATTGTCGCGCTGCTGCTCTCGGCCAATGCGGCCGTCTACAAGCACGACGTTGTATGCTCCTTGTACAGTGTGCTTGCTCGTGCTGATTTGCTCCGTAGTACGCCGAGTCGGCGCTCTTGAAGGCGACACGCAAGGGCCACGCCGAGGTTGCCGGCCTCTTGGCGGCCGCCGAAGCCGGTCGCGTCGTTGTCGTGACGGTACCGACTATCAAGCATTTGTGTCATCAAATTCTCAAGCGCAGTGTAGAGCGCTGCCGATCCAGAAACGGCAGACTTCGAGCCGAGTAAAATGTTGCATCTCCAATGCCGCCTGCTGCATTGGATGACGCACGTGACGATTACTTTAACAAATCGCTACTAAAAGTGGAGAGTTCTGTACCTTGTCTTGAAGACAGATTTTCAGCGCGGCACCCATGGGCGCGGGTTTATAGGTCGCTCAAAGATGCCAGTTGATGGCAGCAGTGCTGCCAACACGCAGGCGCCGTCGCAGAACAGTTGATATTTCGGGTATTACCTGGTGTAGCTCCTCACTCGCATCACCTCGTGCACAGCGTGCGTATTCATTTGGCATTAGAGACTTACAAATTCTTTGGGCCAACTCGCAAACTCCGTCGTCTGTGGAGGCACGGCAGCGAGGACCGGAATTTTGAGCGTCAGCGCGATCTTGCAGCTCCTCCTTCTTCCAAGGTTGCCGGTATCGTAGATCGACACGGACCAGTCGTTATGAAGGGGCAAGGTACGGCGACTGGGTACTCGGAGAATTCGAGCTCCTTCCATGGTTTTGGCTTGCGCTCGCTTCGTAGCACAACGCGCAACAGCACAGCGTCTCGACACTCGACACTGTCCGCAGCTTCCGTCCGCTGGCACCTCGCCACTCTACAGTACTGGTACGTACAGTACTCTCTGGGCCTCCACAGCTCTCGCCGGCAGCATACAAGACGATCGCGATCAGACGCGAGGTTGCCTTTCTCAAGAATCTAAAGTGCAACGTGGGGCCACGAGGAAATTTCAAGAGCATCTCACCGGCCCCGTTCTTGGCACATACTGTGCGTGCTACCAACTCTGCGACCCACAAGCCAGCGTCGGCGCGCCAGCGTGACTCGCACCGGGGAGTGTGGGTGGCTGCTACAAATTAATAAAAATAATGAAAAATAATTACCAGACGCGCCATCGACGCCATCGACGCCATCGACGCAGGAAGGAAGATGCACGGCGGACCAGGCGTGCAGGCGTGCGGGATTCGTACAAGTGCTGCCGGTTGTGCAGTGGACTGATCGCAGTCCGGACTTTAACGCGTTTGCGTTAAATGTGTTTATCATCAAACCATCACTCTGCATGTCCCAAACACCCATTTGTGAATTTGCGTGGCATGGCGATTGCCGACCTCTTTGGCCTCGGGGTACGTCTAGCTCACCGAAATGCACGGGTGCAACATAGCGCTGTGCGTAGAACGAGAGCAAGCTCGCCAAAGCGGCTGGCCACGGCGATGCCGCCACGGTCTCTGCGCTGCTCAAGCAAGGCGTGAGTCCCAACGCCACCAAGCTCGTACGTCGTCGCGACGCTTGCGATCTTGTAGCATCGATCGTCGCTAGGGCTACCCCGCGCTTTTCAACGCCGCGTGGGGCAACAGCATCGCGATCGTGGAGATGCTCATCGAGGCCGGCGCCAACGTCAACCAGCGCGCCTGGGTACAATACTTGCACGCTGCACGCGCCGTCGCCTGAGTTGCGCTTGCTGCTATGTAGTTTGGCACGACGCCACTTCTCGTCGCGACGGGCAAAGGCCACGCACGCATCGTCCACATTCTTATTGCAGCCAACGCCTTTCTCAACAAGCGCGACAAGGTGCGATACCATGACGGTGGTTTTGGCGTAAAAATACATGCCACTCTTAGTGGGGCGGCACAGCACTCTTCCTCGCGGCCGAGCGTGGCAGCCTTGAGTTGACGTCGCTGCTCATTGCTGCCAATGCCAACCTCAACAAAGCCGACCACGTAGATTTGATTTGGACGCAAGTGGGAGCCCGATGACATCTCTTTTCTCGTAGTATGGCCGGTCACCGACGTTGATCGCGGCGCAGCATGGACACGCAGACGTCGTCGACGCCCTCGTCAACGCCCACGCCGACTACGACAAGCCCAATCATGTACGCGCAGTACTATCAAGTTGATTCATGGATCGACCGACATGGATTTCTTGTAGCACGGCGAGTCGCCACTCATGGTGGCCGCCCTGGCCAACCACATCGACACGCTGGTGCTCTTGCTCAACGCGGGCGCGGACGTCAACCAATGCAACCGGGTACGCACGACAATATTGTCCATTGAACTCGGTACCATTTTTGCAACTAGCACGGCGAGTCGATTCTGCTGCAAGCGGCGGGGAGAGGCCACGTCGTGGTCGTCGACCTCCTGCTGCGCGTCGGTGCCGCCATCGACACGCGCAGTCTCGTACGTTGTCTGGTTGCTTGGATTTCTGTGACGACGGCGCGTCATGTGATTAGAACGGCAGCTCAGCGCTCTTGGTGGCGATCGCGGAGGGGCATGTCGACGTCGTCCACCTCCTCGTGGACGCCGGAGCCGACGTCAACCAGTGCGACCAGGTTGGCTGTACCCACGCTTCCGACGTGAGGTTTTAAACCACGAGGCTAGAACGGCATGTCGCCGCTGCTGCTGGCCACGTACCATGGGCAGCTCGAGGTCGCCCTCGCCCTCATCAACGCCAGTGCCGACCCGCACATGACCAACAACGTACCACGCTCGCTTTGCGGCTCCGACTCATTTGTACATCCAATAGTTGGGCTCGTTTCCGCTGCTGGCCGCCGTTTCCCAGGGCCACCAAGGGCTTGTGGACCTCTTCATACATTCGTCCGTCAACGTCAACCAAGCCACAACAGTATGCTCTGTCGTTTCAGCTCTCGAGGCTCACGAGACATACTATCATGTAGGCAGGACACACCCCGCTTATGCGCGCTGCTGACCTTGGCCACCTCTCGATCGTGCAACTGCTCATTGCCGCCAACGCCGACACCAACTTGGAGAGCCTTGTAGTAGCTCAACGGAGACGACAGCAAGGACTGACGCCCTCGTGCCTCGTAGACGGGCGACACGGCGCTCATTTTTGCGGCATTTCGAGGCCAATTTGAAATGGCCCAACACCTCGTGGCGGCCCAAGCCAACATCAACCACTGCAACAAGGTGGCTCGAACCGGCGACGAGCTGCCTTATCTCACATACAACTAGGCGGGTGTGTCGGCCGTGAGCCTCGCGGCCGCCGGTGGCCACGTCAACATCGTCCACTTGCTCATCGCAGCGAACGCTGATATCAACAAGTGCGACTGCGTACGTTGCCCCATATCCGAGGCTGGTTCATTGACAGAAGCTGCTTGCAGAGGGGCGAGACACCGATCTTCAAGGCCGCAAGGAATGGCCACGCGCAGGTGGTGGAGCTGCTGCTTCTGGCTGGTGCCCAGATCCACCAGCCGGACGAGGTACTATGCAAGGTGCCACGAGGGTACTAACACGGGGTAGGTGAATCCGCTGGCCGTGGCGCGGCGACGGGGCCACCGTCACATTGAACAGCTACTGGAAGTGACGCCGATGGCAATTCCTCTCGTGTCGATCTCAGTGCCGACCGAGTCGACGCCGCTTGCCGTCTAACGACGCTGTATGTTAATTTAAGCGTGTGGTGTTTAAACGACTGCGTTAAACGACCGCAGACGGGATGAGTTGTTGTTGCTCATGGGTTGGGGAAATTGCGCTTCGGCGCAATCTGGTTCGTTGATAGCGGTCGACGAGCCAAAGCGCACCCAGCGAGGGCAGACAGCCAACTGAATCATGGTCCTGACTCTATGCTGCTAAGGTAAGCTAGCTATTCGATAGACCCCTGAGCACCAAGGCATTCGCTGTGCACCATCGCTTGGCTCTGGACGAGGCAGCAGACTGGACCGTAGACAGTCGGTGATTTTTTATTTGTCTGATTTTCTCGAAATATCTTCTCACTCGACTTGATTGGCCGAAACAGACCAATCAAGTACACACTCCATTTGGTCTAGCCAATCAACAGGCGGTGCTTCAAAAAAGTCTCCGCTGAATTGACGCGGCCGTGTCTTTGGGTCGGGTGTCAAGGACAAGAGGCTACGATCTGGTTCCACCGCCGCCATCGTGCCACTAGGTACTAGTACCGATGCCGGTATTGAAGAATCTGATGACGTAATACGTGCGACTGGGCAGTACTCCACGGCGTCCCACGACTGATCTAAGTGCCAGCGCTGTCGATGGTGTGGGTCCTCCCTCGCGCGCCGCGTCACTTGCACCCATGAGAAAGTGCAGTTGCACTTGTACGCGGGTCATTTTCAATCATTTTCTGCCACCAAAATGGGCGTGCGCGACTGGTTTGGCCTCGGGGTGCGCGCTACCGCACCGACCGACCGACTCATGTCCCTGGTCATGTAGGACGAGAGCAAGCTCGCTCGAGCGGCTGGCGCCGGCGACCTCTCGCTCGTGACGTCGCTCCTTGGGGCGGGTGTGAACGCGAATGGCATTTGCCTGGTAGCACTGGCACGCGTCATCCTATGCAGCGCTAAGCGTCGGACGGGCTAGGGCGTACCAGCGCTGTACAAGGCGGTCGTCGCCAATCACGCAGCCATCGCGCGGCTCCTCGTTGAAGCAGGCGCCAACCCCGACTTGCCGACGTGGGTACGTGCTGCCGTCGCACTCGCGTCTACACGACCACGTGCGTAGACCAAAGCGATCCCTTTGGTTGCGGCTGTGGTCCGTGGCCACACGAGTTGCGCTGCGCTTCTCATCGAAGCTGGCGCAAGCCTCGATGTGCTCGATCGGGTAGCTCAATCCACAGCGCCCGGCTCGTTTGGACGCGTGTCATTTTGTAGCGCGGCGACTCGCCTCTGTACATTGCTGCCGACGGCGGCTACGCCGACATTGTGCGACTCCTCATCGCGGGACACGCCAACGTCAACCTTTGCAACGCGGTAGCCAGCGATCCATTTGGTTGATTCGCTGACCTGGAAGCGCAGACGGGGCAGTCCCCTCTGTTTACCGTGGCCTTGCACGGCTACTCGGCGATCGTTCAAGATCTACTGGCGGCCGACGCCAACTACGACTGCGCCAATCAGGTTCCGCACCATTCCGTATGGTTGTATTAACGTGTAGTACGATATAGCTAGGGCAGACACCGCTGCTGGCGGCAGCGATGACCGGCCGAAATGAGATTGTTGCGCTGTTGGTATCGACTGGCGCCCAGATCGACCACTGCAACCACGTACTGCGCTGATCGTCAAAGGGATCATCGCGCTGAACGTGTTGCGGGCCGTGAACGTAGTTTGGACACTCGGCCGTGTTTCTGGCTGTCTACAAGGGCCATGTCGATGTTGTCGCCCAGCTTGTGGCCGCCCGGGCCAACGTCAATCTCTCCAACGACGTACGTCGTCCTGTGTTGTGTAGACCAGAAACGTCGGGCCTTCATGTTTTTGGAATTCTCTAGGAAGGGTGCACGCCGCTCTTCATTGCCGCCAAGCGAGGGCTTCGCGACACCGTCAAGCTGCTGCTGGACGCGGGGGCGAGCGCCCACCTCAGTGATAAGGTGCCCGGGATCGTGCTGCGAACGTTCTTTTGGCGCCAACAGCCAGCTGCGTAGAGTCAAAACACACCGCTGCTCATGGCGGCCAACGGCGGGTATACGGATATCGTCTCGCTCTTGGTCGTGGCCAAAGCCGACGTCAACCAGCCCAATCAGGTCCAGCTCGAATTCGCCTAGGGCTAGGGTTTTCTGATTTCCAAACGCAGAACAAAGATACCCCGCTGATTTGGGCCGCGGACCGGGGCCACGCTCCCGTCGTGCAGTGCCTATTGGCTGCCAAGGCGAATGCCAACCATTGCAACACGGTTCGTCCTCGAGTAATGAGCCGATTGACGTAGGCAGTCCGTAGGCAGGTCGGTCGGCGCTGCTGGTCGCTGCGCGGGGGGGGCATGCCCCCGTGGTGGAGCTGCTTCTCGTCGTGACAGCCGACATCAACAAGGCCGATATCGTGCGCCAGATATCCATGATTCGGTCTCTACACCCAACTACATCTAGAACGGAGAAACCGCCATTTACACTGCCGCCAGACGCGGCCATCTTGCCGTTGTCAAGTTGCTCGTGGCAGCGGGCGCCAATACCCACCTTCCCGACAAGGTATCACTCGTTGCTTTCCTAGCCCGTGTACTAAAATCTATTCCAAATGCAGGTAAATCCGCTGACAATTGCGCGTCAGAACGGCCACCACGCGACGGTTCGCGTTCTTCTCGCGGCTCAAAAAGTATGTTTTAAATCCAAATGCAAGCGCTTACGCAAGCGTTTAGGCGCAACTGAGTGCGCTCAAACCACCCGTGCTGTGCTTGGTCAAGCTCGGTCGCGGCCGCCACGGCGACGTTTTTAAAAGCTCGCACCTCGGGCACACGGTCGCGATCAAGACCATTTACCCGACCAACGACGCGACCTTTCTCAGCACGCTGAACCGAGCGCAGCAGTACAAACTTAGTCTCTTGACAGAGTATAACTGGGCGGTGTAGGCTCGACTGCCCGCAGCTCGCGCGGTACCATGGCATCGTCCACTCGGCCAACGGCACCCATCGCATCGCGATCGAGTACGTGGATGGCGGCAGCGTGCGCGACCACCTCGCCAAGCTCCAACGCGGCGAGCGCACTCCGATCTCGACACCCGCCGTGGCGATGGCCGCTGCACGAGGACTTGTTGCCTTGCACGCTGCCGGTCTCGTGCACGGTCGCCTCACATCTTCCAACATCTTTCTCTCGATGACGTCGGTGGCCAAGCTCACCGACTACAGCTTGGACGACGCGTCTTCGTGGACGCGGTCATCGGCGCCCGAGGTCCTCGCAGGCTATAGCCCGACGTCGGCGGCGGATATCTACGCCTTCGGGCTTTTCTTGGTGGAGATCGAGACGCGTCAGGTGCCGTATCCAGAAATGCACGAGATCGACGTCCTGGCGGGCGTCAAGCAAGGCACATTGCAGCCAGAATGCACTGCGTCGGTCGCCCCGTGGTACCGCAATCTCGTGCTAGCGTGTGTGCAAGCAGACCCTGTACGCCGCCCGACCGCCGCCGACGTCCTCCGGTGTCTTGAATCCAATGATAAGTAGTCAACTGTTTGGTAAATGATTGGTCTGTCCTTGAAGAAGAAGCGTTGTGGCCCTTGAGTCAAATGAGGTATGTACTGCGGGGCGACTCGAAGTCTGTGCACACACACAAAAGGGACACAGTGCTTCGTGAGTCGTTTGCTTGAGCGTTCGAACTGAAGTGTTCTCGACCAGAGTTGACGCAAGCGAAAGGCAAACAAAGGCAAGCAAAAGGAGTATGCACGAAGATGTTTCCTGACTAGAACCTCGACTACCGCAGCCTCTGAACCTTCCAACCTTCTGGCCCATCTAAAGTGTAGTAGCCCAACAAGACGAGAACGTTACTGGTCAGTCAATGAGCTGTCGAATGACACGCTTTCTCCAAGATCAGGCTTATCAGCCGGTGACCATCCAAACCGGTGACCTACCTGGTTAAATGAAGGAGTTGAATCTGGATTGTGTTTGGCCATGAGCTGCCTCCGATATCCCCACTCCAGAGCCCGAGGAGCCACAACGGTGTGGAAGCCATGACGTGCGACACGATGTTATTCGAGTAGCTACGTCTGCTGCGCCTCGAGGATCGCGCAAATGTTCTGGATCGACGGGCGCGCCGACGGGTCTTGTTGCAAGCAGGCCTCGACGAGTTCTCGGAACCACGGGTCGCAGCGCGGGCTCAGCTCAGGGCGCAGCCAGCCGTTCTTGATCGCGACCATGACCTCCCAGAGGTCCATCGTCAGCGTCGCGTACGGTGCCGCGCGCGTCTCGAGCTCGACGAGGACGATGCCGAGGGCGTAGACGTCAGCGGGCGGCGACGCCTCGTGGCCCAAGAGGACCTCCGGTGACGTCCAGCACAGCGTGTTCTCGACCGGGTTGGTCACGTGCAGCTGCTGCGGGAGACCGTAGCCCGCGAGCTTGGCGACGCACAGAGACGTCAGCAAGACGTTGGTGCTCTTCAAGGCGCCGTGCACGATGTCCCGTTCATGGAGGTATCGCAGTCCGTGGGCCATCGACGTTGCAATCGGCAGCAAGCTCGCAAACGTCGCGCTCTTGTGCGTGTCGAGGTAGTGGCGCAGATGGCCGCCGTCGACGTACTCCATCACGAGCAGCGGTGGCTCCAGTGGCGGCAGCTGGAGGTGGCGCAACCGCACGAGGTTGACGCAGTCGAGTCTACGGCCCATCGTCATTCTATGTCCGAGTCTGTAGAGCGTTGCCTACTTGGTCAAGGCAGCGACAGCCGCGGCCAAGGACGAGGTCGACTCGCCGTGATGCACAAAAACCGACTTGACCGCGACGGGGTCGCCGCGAAAGGTGCTGCGGTAGACAAAGCCTTGGTGGCCGCGGCCAAGGATCTGGAGCCGCGGCAGCTCGTTGGCCTGCGCGTGCGATGAAACCTCTCCGATGCAAGAGACTAGAAGGAGGACCATGGCCGTCGCCTCGGAAAGCATTTGGAGAATGTCGTCGTGCCCGTGGTTGCGCGCAACCGTGAACGGATCAAACTAGATGAGCCTGTCAAGCAGAGGAATCCAGAAGCAACGTACGAGGCGCGAAGGCGAGAGAGAGGCGCCGGCGAGAAGCAGCTGTCGCACAATCTCGCCGTGGCCCTTGGCGATGGCCACCACGAGCGCCGACACGCCGTTCTACCTTGGACGTCGCGAGTCGCTCTGTTCAAGTTCCTACCTAGCGAGGCATGGTTGTTTTCAGTGCCGATGGCAAGAGAGAGGGTCGTACCTTGTTGTGCTTGTTGAGGTCCGGCTTGGCCGATAGCAGGCGTGTGACGACTGGGACATGACCCCCCCGGGCAGCGACAAAGAGCGACGACTCGCCAAACTAGTTGCACGTCGCGTTCTAGCTCCAAAATCGCATGCAAACCTAATGGTAGAATTGGATGGAATGTGCGCTGTTGTCGGTGGTATACCTTGTCGAGCTGGTTGACGCTGGCGCCGGCGTCCAATAAGAAGGCCAGAACTGAGAGGCGCCCATACTCGGCGGCCAAGAGCAGCGCGGTCTTCCCTTTCTAGTCACCGTCGAGATTGCGACATCGGCTAATCTCCTAAGCAATTAGACTACCGCGTCGGTCGAGTCGATAGGGACGCCAAACGAGAGCAAGCGGCGCACGATCGTTTCATGGCCGGTGGCGGCGGCGGCCAACAAGGCTTCCGCATCGTCCTGCACCAACATGTACAAAGACAATTGCAATAGTACAATAGAGTACCTGCGTCGAAAGCGCATGCGTCGCCAGGAAGCACTCGATGACGGCGGCGCGTCCGTTGGTGGCCGCAATGACCATGGCGTCCTTCTAGCCACATGCAGCGTCAGCGACCAAGGCATCGAGGCTCGTTCGAGATACCAACGACTGCGTCGTCGCTTGAACGCGAGGCAGGAGAAGCGCAACGATATCGTCGTATCCTCGCTCGGCAGCCACGTACAGCGCAGACTGTCCTTTCTGCAATGACGCAGTTGGAGTCACTCGATGCATCATATCTGTACCGGCGGCGTATGGGCGACGTTGGCGCCAGCGCACAGAAGGAGCTCGACGATGGCAGCATCCCCCGCGGCGGTTGCCAGAACCAGCGGCGGCACCCGCGCCTGGAAACAGGGATAGGACGATGAATGACGCACTGCACAGTACTACCTTGTCGCAAGCATCGGGAGCTGCACCAGCGTCGAGGAGAAGCTCTACGATCGCAGCGTGGCAGTTGCGAACGGCGGCGACGAGCGGTGGTCGGCCAAACTAATAACGCAAGCGCTATCGACCGGACGACGAAATGCTGGGATCGTACCCAGGTGCGGGCGTTGGCGTCAGCGCCAGCGTCAAGCAGCAGCGTCACCATGGCGGTGTTCTCGGTTAAAATTGCCAAGTAGAGTGCGTTGCAGCCCTAGCGCACGTCAGCGGCGGCCCGCGGCGATGTAGCAGCAGACCTGGCGGACGCTGTTGGGGCTCACGCCGTGGTCGAGGAGCCGCTTGACGTAGCTCTTGTCGCCGGCAAAGGACGCGCGCGCGAGGTCGCTCTCAGCCTATAACGATATAGTACAGTCGCGCAGGGCGGAGGAAGGTAGCGTACACCAAGGCCAATCCAGTCCAAGACGCCCATCATCGACAGAAGATTGCCACACTGGCAGCCGGCTGCCTTTGTGTCGCGCCAAGTACGATTCCGCACTTTACCGGGACTATTGGGTGTCGTTTGATCGCAAGTCCAACCCAAGAGCTCCCGGCAAGCTACCTGCGACGACAACCAGCGCTTACTCAACACGAAGCTCTGCGAAGCATGCTACTACACGACGTGTCGAGGGCGACACTAGCATTAAATGGCGCGCTCACCCTCGTACATGCAATGCGGAGGACCTTGGAGTCAACGTAGCCAATGCAGTCCTCGCAGCACGAGCTTTGATCAAACTCCGTGAAGAGAGTCTCAATGCATTTTAAAGGGGTATTGAACGCTACTCTCTGGCTTGCGCACCGCCGTCGACAGTCCAGCGTTGTAGCACGAGATACATTTGTGTTGACGCCGGACAACAAGGCAATTGGTGATTCGAGCGTCAAGGTGTCGTCGACTTGCCACCGCCTGTGGCAAGCAGCGTTGAGGATTGTGACAGCGAAGCCAACACCGTAGCGTCGTCAGGTATCCTCGCCACCGAGAGCCCCGGTGTTGAGAGTCCAACCCTTGCGGCATCGTAGCCCTGTCGTCAAGCGTCACTGCCAGCTACGACGTTCAGCACAAAGCAAGGGGCATAGGTGAGGCAAACGTACTTGGTCGGCGGCGCGTCGCAATCAGCATACGCGTATATGAGTCGGACGGGAAGGGCGCCGCCTTAAAGTGCGAGGGATAGGACGTCCCAAACTGTTGTGCGCTCGCGACGTGGGCTCGTGTGCGCGGCAGACGATACAGACCACGACGCGCAAGAGAATGGTCAAGGTGCCTGGTCGAGCAAGGCGCGCTGGTCCACATCATAGATGCGGCGTCTAGCGTCTCGAGCAGCAGAGAGCTTGGTGGTATGCTGCCGGATGCACGTCGGTACCACTGGATGGCGCGAAGAAACGCTGCGACCTGACGGTACCGACGCGGCCGAAAACCTTTTCAACGTTGAGAAGCACAGCACACCGTCGGGCAGATCGAGTCGAGCGGCCGTCCAATCGCTGCATTTGGCTCATAAATGAAATCGGTTGGACCTGAAAGTCCGGTCACGGTTGAAGCCGGTCGCCTGTCTCGTGCAAGAGAATCGTGCTACCGAACGCACCGTCGCCTCAGTGGTCAGACACTGGCTGACGACGTGCTTGAGAGCTGGCGCTTACTTGGACGGCGCGCGTGATAGACTCCGTGCGGCAGCCCATCCATGTGTGTAGGAGCGCGGAGCTCGTGATCGACTCGTGGCTCTGGCTCTTGGACGAGCCCATGCGCGCTGACCTGGTGATCACCTTTATCGTGTTGCGACTCTACAAGCAAGTTGGCGAAACCGAGCGGGTTGCCATGACACGGCTCGAGGAAGGCTGCGAAGTGGTCGGCACCAACAAGAACGCAATCCTCGGGGTCGACGACGACGACGACGCGATGGCCATCTTCCCCAAACTTCTTGAGCACCTTCATGCGCTCGCGCTTGGCCTTTCAGGCCGCAATCGTGTCCCGCGGCCGAAAGACGATCGGTGCGGGGTCTTGGTCGCCGCCTGGAGCAGATGCCTCATGCACATTTCGTTGCTCATGGCTGGCAGGTCGTTGTCCATGCCGGCGTGCTGTGGCGGCTCGAGCGCGGTAGTAGCTGGGAGCAGGCGGAGGTTGCCACGTCTGTCGGCGCAGACGGCGTCGTGAAGCATGACAATGGCTTGGCGGCAAAGCGGGTAGTGAGCCACCAGCGACCAGAAACCTCGCAAAAAAATGACTAGGCTGTCTCGGTTTCATGTCATCCGGATAAAAAGGCGGCTTAGGGGGCGTGCAGCTAGCCAACATCGAGTCTCTGAGGTTATTCTCTATCTATCGATAGATATGTATATGCAATGGATAGAGGTATGCGTTCCAAGAGACTTTTTCCGGACCCCATATTTGGATATTCGACACGATGGGCGCCGACGACAAGACGACCAAGACCGCTGCGCAGGTCTCGGAGGACCTCGAGCAGGACATCAGCACGCTGCCCAAGATGGAGATTGCCCATCTGCACTACCTTCTGCAGGCGTCGGCCTCGGCGCATGCGGCGGTCTCGGCGGACGAGGTCTCGGCGGCCAAGGCCAAGCTTCTCGAGCACATCCAAGCTGACAGTACGTTTCCCATAGCCTGCGCGCAGAAAATCATGTCGGTCGTAGACATGAGCCCGTACTATGAGCAGCTCTGCGCCGAGTTCCAGTGGCCCGTCGATGCGGCGCTTCTCGCGACCATGAAGTACATTGCTCGAGCCTCCTGGACATGGCTCATCATGCGCCGCTTCTAGGAAGGCCAACGAGGACGAGCTGAAGGCGCTCGACGTGCAATTGGAAGATGCGATCGCAAACCTCGGCGACATTGAGGTCCTCGAGACGCACCTCGCGCGCGCGCGCGTCTTTTCCAAGATCGGCGACAAGGCCAACGTGCTGGAAGCCTTCAAGACGGCGCTCACCAAGCCGACGTCCATCAACCAAAAGATCATCATCGAGCTCCACATCATTCGCATCGGCCTCTTCTTCTCGGACCTCGAGCTGGTCGAAGCGCACATCAAGAAGGCGACCGCGCTCATCGACGAAGGCGGCGACTGGGACCGCCGCAACCGCCTCAAGGTCTACGAAGGCTGCTACCTCCTCATGGCCCGCGACTTTAAGAAGGCGTCCAAGCTCTTCCACGTACGAGATGCCATGTGCTCCATGCTTCAATTGCACGCATGTAGGAATCGGTCGCGACGTTTACGAGCACGGAGCTCATGTCGTACCCGACCATGATCTTCTACGCCGTCATCACGTGCGTCTTGAGCATGGACCGCGTCGACCTCAAGAAGAAGGTACGTCCATGCAGGAGACCCTTGTCGTCGTCTCATGCAACATCATAGATTGTCGACTCGTCCGAGGTCTTGGCCGTGATCCTCGACATCCCGCACCTCTCGGACTTTCTCAACGGCCTTTACAACTGCAACTACAAGCAGTTCTTTACGGCCATGGGTGCGAGCCTTCTCCACCGCCACCTCGAAGCATATCGTCTCTGCTGCGTAGTGCAACTCCACCCGTACGTGCACCGCGACAAGTACCTCGCGGCGCACTCGCGCTTCATCTACCGCGAGCTGCGCATCCTCGCGTACACGCAGTTTCTCCAAGCGTACCGAAGGTGCACCGGCGTCTTCCTCGCACCCTCTCACCCGATGCTGCTAGCGTCACGATGCAGTCGATGGCCCAATCGTTTGGCGTTGGCATCCCGTTCTTGGACGCCGAGCTCTCGCGCTTCATTGCCGCTGGCCGCTTGAACGCCAAGATCGACAAGGTAAACGGAGCTGTGGCCCACGACGTTGACAATTCGCTTAGGTCTCGGGCGTCATCGAGACCAACCGCCCAGACGCCAAGAACGCGCAGTACCAGGAGACGATCAAGCAGGGCGACGCGCTCCTCAACCGCATCCAGAAGCTCGCACGTGTCATCAACGTCTAAGTTGGCACGAGGTATCGTGCTAACGAGAGCATATATTCGATCGATGCACATGGCTTTGTATACTACCTCTTTTGTGATGACCGACGCCACGGCAGCCGCAGGTCTCATCAGACGAGCATGCATCACCCATCGACCCGTCCTGCATGTATTCACAGAGAGATCACGGAGATGACCGCATTGAAAATGACGTGGCAGACGGGTGGCTATGCTAGCAACACGCTCGCGTGTGGCATTTATGTCGTCACCGCCAAAGTGTGGTCGTGGATGATCGAGCACTTGCGAGCCCAGGACGGCGACCTCGAAGAAAAGCCAGCGAAAGCCCACGAGACAACAGAATTGAGCGCTGATGAATCACGGACCAAGCACAGCGTCTTGCGTCAGTTGGGAAACTCAATGCCAGACGGCACGTGTCTAGACATGCGGTCCATCGACGTTGGTTGATCTAGCGTCGTAGCGGCCAAGCAGTGTCTCGGCCAAGCAGTGTCGATTGTATTGGGTATTCCGGATACATCGTGATGAAGCCCCAGGCAACAGCCATTGTCCGTGCATGCTGGCGCTTGGGGCTTTCGCCGCCAGCTTCCTCTACGTAGAGCATCGGCTGCTGGATGTATCGCAGCATAAAGTGTCAAGGGCCTTGCTACCATGCCTAGACATATATATCTGTCGTCGATCCACGAACTGCCATATACTATCGGCCGGCAAGCGAGCGTGACGTTGCGTGCAATCGTCTTGTCGATCCAAAATATGGCGAAACCGGGCCGACGGAAGTATCATGTGATGCAAGGTAGGGTCGTCTACGCTTCCATCGTCGCAGTAACTTGACGCCATTTCGCAGTACACAGATCTATCTCAATGAACACTTTTGGGTGGGTAAATACTACTAATTTATAGCTAAAAACGCATGCCCTTCGATCGGGTCATACATCCAAGTGGCCGACACTGGCCTCGGAATCGGAGCTCACAATAAAGAACGCGCCATCGTGCTTGAAGCTCAGCGTTTTGCTCAGTGACGTTGTCGATAGGAGCTGGTGCTTGCTGCTGAATCGTCCCAAGGTCGCCATGCTCAAGCTGCTAGGGTCCATCACAGTCGACGACGCCTCAGGTCGGCGCTTGAACGGGATTTGAAGCACCGTCGTGCCGCAGATCGAGAGCTGGTAGCCGTGGTAGAACCGGTCCATGCTGTCCGTGCGGACGAAGACCATGAGGCAGAAACCGACGAGGCAGAGCACCCAAATGAGCTGCACTTGATCAAAGTAGTCGGCGCGGTCGCCGGA
This sequence comes from Saprolegnia parasitica CBS 223.65, assembly GCF_000151545.1. Taxonomy (NCBI): domain Eukaryota; phylum Oomycota; class Saprolegniomycetes; order Saprolegniales; family Saprolegniaceae; genus Saprolegnia; species Saprolegnia parasitica. The sequence continues at coordinate 100,089 of NW_012156441.1, forward strand.
GAAGCGTGTCGCGACGACGACCGACCCGAGGGACCAGCCTGCGAGCATGAGCCCGTACATCGTGCTCATGTTGTAGACGCCGTAGAGGTCCGTGAGGAAGCAGCCGATGACCGCAAATCCGCCGTTCGCGGCGATCTTGGCGATGTAAATCATGGTTTTGAACCGAGCAAAGTCGTCGAGGGTGTCGAGCAGCAGCGGCAACGACACGGCGGGCAGCAGCAGCAGCAGGAGAAACACCACCTTGCGCGCGAACGCCGGGTTCCAGTAGAGTGCTTTGCTTATCGCATCCGAGAGCATCGGGCACGCCACGCGGCTCAGCAGACCCGCAATGTCGGCGTGTAGCCGGACGTTTTCGTTGCTCGTCGTGTTGAACCAGCGTAGAATCCGGTCGGCGTCGGTCGGGTTCGAGATCTCGGCGTAGAGCAGCCCCGTGCACGCGAGCGCGGCCGAAGCAACCGCGAGGCAGAGAAAGTCGGTCGAGAAAATGCACTGCAGCAGCGTCAAGCCTCGGACCTGTTCGTGGTACGCTCGTTCCGTGCCCGCGACCGCTCCGTCCCGACGCGGCAGCGTCAGCGCAGAGTAGTTGACGAGTGTCATGCCAATGTTGTAGTAGTCGTCTTGGAGCGTCGTCGAGCTCGGTACAGCCTCGGTGGGGACGCCGTGCATGTCGTGGCCGTGGACGCGAAAGGTCGATGGCGGCGTCCGCATCGCAACGATTCCGAACGCGAGAAGCGGCGAGAGGAGCAGCATCGCAAAGAGGAACGTCGTGTTGAGAGCCATCTCGTCGGCGAGGTGGTCGCGGATGCAATCGAACGCCGCGTTCCACGCAATCTGGCCCGCGCCAAAGCCCAGCATGCTCACGCCGAGGGCCGACCCGCGCAGATCCGGGTACCATTTCTGTACGGTCGAGACGGCGGCAATCACGAGAAAACCAAAGCTGAGGCCGCAGCCGATGCAGCCGACGACCAGCGGCGCCCAAATCCGTGCCCAGAGTGCAATCTGGATCGCGCAGAGACCCACCATCGCGAGGCTACTACCGACGAGCATGCTCCAGCGCGGCCCGCGGCGCTCGTTGACCGGGCCCACAAAAACCATGGCGAGTGCGATTGCGACGCCGCTCTCGATCGCAAGCTGCGCGTTGCGGTTGTTGGTGGACTCGCCAAACACGTTCAAGTCGAAGGGCTTGGAGATGATGGTCATGGAGAAGAGGACGCCGCAGACAAACTGCACAAGTGCGGCGGCGATTAGAATGTAGTACCGGAAGAACGGCCGGAACTGGCACGACCTCTCGCCGCCAGGTAAAGGGCACACGAGCAGCCAGCGCTCGGCATCGATCGCGGCGAGCGACTTGGGCGGGATCACGATGCGCCAGTAGTCGCAGAACCAACGTGCCATGGGGATCGGCAAATGTCAAATGCTATGGTGTGATCGCTTCAAGTCATCAAGTGCCGTAGATCCGGATGCGCCAACCGGTTTCGGAATTCTCAAAACGGTTGTCAATTGTGCCATGTGTGTCGCGAGACGTCACGTCCGAACGGCGTGCGCGACGTATATGTACTCATCTGTGCGAATTCGTGGCTGCGACAACTTGTCCTGCGACGTAACGACGACGTGATGACCCGGCGGTGCGAACTGAGACGAAGACACTCGGGGAACCACTAGTTTTGTTGACACGTTATATGGTGAGGAGCTTGGGTGAGTTTACCGAGTCGAAGCGGACTTTTCAAGAGAAGGCGACTCAGCGAAACCAGCGACTGGTCGGCAGAGCCTAGCCTTCTAGTTTCCGATCTCCGCCAAGCAGCCCGCCACGTCTCACCCGAGGTGCAGTGGTAATGCAGGCCTCGCGCCTTTTTTCCCCTGAGCGAAGAAGTGAGTCTTGCGAACACGTGGAAGTGCGCACAAGTCATCTTTATAGAACCGTACTGCTAGCCATGTTGCCGTGTTGACGTATACCAAGGCAGATTTGGACGATGGAAGCATCTTGAATTCCCTTAAGCATCGGATACAACCAAAATACCTCGACGTCTTTCCACTTATGCAGTCAAGAAACATCTCGAAACTGGTGTTCTTGAACTGAGTTATTGTATGCAATTATAAACACTTCAGTACTGTGGCTTCAGAGTTGTCGCCCTGACTAGGAAGCAGGATGTGCCCAAGCGTGCCGATTTTGCGAGCTCCGTGCAAGCACCCGTCGTGAGTACTGTTGGCACTGCCAACAGTCGCCACCTTGTCAATGTGTCTTCATCTGGTGCGCGCATGTTTGTCGCTGATGACTAACGACCAGCATGAACTCATATCAGGTGCAAAGTTTCACGGGATGAACTCCTTAGACAACTTGTTGAGATCAGAAATCAGAAATCAGATTACAGTACCGGTATCGGCGCGACACCAGATGATGCCTTGACAAAGAATACACATTACACAACCAGATCGAGACTGCTGCTGAACACTCAAGTATTGTGCCTCTTCCAAATGATGGCAGCCCTGCGGCACGACGCATGGCTACGCGACAACTTTGTTCCGGCATGTGCCGTTTACACGCCACGTCTCCCGCTCGGCTAAGCCTCTCGGCGGCCGGCTCGTCGTAGCATCTTGGAATCGATAGTCCACCACCATATCCAGTTCAGTGTAAATTGTATCTAAATTGACTCACTTCAACAACAACAACCGGATCGAGTACCGGGTACACTGTACTCGGCAAGTGGAGCCTTTGTTGGAAGGAGGTTTGTGTTGAATCGGTACATCACTGGCCTTGCCATTCACCTTGACGTCGCTGATATCGTCAATGCAAGGTCAGAAGCGACTGGAGCCGGCGTGCAAAACACGCGAAGTGCGATGCATTACAGACAGCGGGTTTTGAAGCAGCCGTCGTTAAACGACACCATTGCATCATGCCATTGCATTGTGCAGTGGAACGTCTCAAGAGCGACGAGCGACAGGTGTGGATGCATGCAGACGGGCTGCCCTTCGGAACCATGATGGTCCCGTGTGACCATGATGGTCCCGTGCGACATCAATGGGAAATAGAAGAAAGGGGCGACACCTACGGAGCTCGAACCCCGCACCTCCAGCGAGTCAAGCAGGAATCCACCGATTGAACAGATTGTCGACTAAGTGCCATCTGCATCTTGACAGAGCGTCCAGGTGACCGACCTGCTGCGGCCTTTTATAATAGTACACTTCTCGCAACGCTCGTCAGCCCGCTGTCTATTGACAGTTACATAAGACTTCTGGGCATTTCGGCCTCGGTCCGCTTTGAGCGAGAGTCGAATGAATCCTCCCACAAATTACAGACAGCTCGTTGACTTGGACGCTGGGCGAGCCAGAAAGACGCCAGCTCATTCGTCCCGCAGCAGCGTCCCAGCTTATTTACTTTACCGCTAAGAACGAGGGTCGCCGTCACTTCGCCGTGCAAAGGCGGCAGACGGTTTATTGGACGCTTAGTCATCTCTAGCCGCCAGGGGGCTGGGAGACGCGCTCCTGGACACTTTTCTATAGGACATACAGTCTCAATCTAAGCAAACGAAAGCGCAGCCCTATTTGGTTCCCAAGCGTTCATTGTTGCGGACGCATCATTGCGTGCGGCGCTTGCACTTGAAGCGCATCAACTTGCCACAATCACACACATTCTGATTTTGAGGGCCCCCACCCTCATACAAACGCCAAGTATAAGAAAAGCCATGATATATTGGGGGCCCCCTCAAATCCCCGGCTCGAGCGCCGGCCACTGAACGTGGAGTGGCATACGAGCGGTATAGCGAACGACGAGGATGGGCGTGCTTCTGAAGACGGCAGCAGTCGGCGTCGGCGTCGTCGGCTTGGCGCTGATCGCGTACGACCGAGCGGTACCGCCTTCTCTCTCGCTCAGCAGACGCTCATGCCCTGCCTAGGGTAGCGGGCAGTTGGCGCAGGCCGCGGCCGCCGGCGATCTAACGCGAGTCAAGGCCCTCTTGGCGGCCGGCGCGGACCCGAATGGCACCCAATACGTACGCTGCCTTGCGTGCGCACCTCGCCTCAAGTGCGTGTGCTCTAGGGCTTCTCGGCCCTCTTCCACGCTGTCAACAACGGCAACGTCAAGATGGTCAAGATGCTCGTAGGCCTCGGCGCCGACGTCAACAAAGCGTCCTGGGTACGGCCGTGCCATCGACATGTGCCAGCTGCAACGACAGATCGTACTAGGATATCGCGCCGCTCTACCTCGCAGCCAAGAAGCGCTACAAAGAGACCATGCGGGCGCTGCTCGAGGCCGGCGCCGATCCGAACGCGACCCACAAGGTGCGCATCGACCGTAGCTTTGCAAGCTCACGTTGCGAGTGTAGGGCCAAATGACAGCACTGCTGATGGCCGCGTGCCACGGCGACTTGGAGCTTGTCGACGCGCTCTTGGCGGCCAAGGCGGATGTCAATCAATGCAGCGAGGTACATACTGCGGTGTGGCCGGCTGTGAGAGCTCATGGGCTCGGTAGCGAGGTGTTTCGCCTCTATACGCTGCGTCCGTCTTTGGCTACGTGGAGATTGCGCGCCTTCTTGTCGCCGCTGGCGCCAACGTCAATGTGGCCGAGCACCAGTTTGGCCTCTCGCCGCTGCTGATTGCGGCGCACGCCGGGCACAAGACGCTGGTCAAGCTGCTCCTGGCTGCCGGCGCCGACATCAACTACTGCAGCAAGGTACTTTTTTAAATGGAGCAAACATGGGAAGAAGCACGAACGTAGCGCCCGGATGCGTACAAGCGTGGTGCGTGGAGCCTCCACGGCGACGACGTTGCGGGCTTTAGCCCGCTCTGCCTCGCGGTCGCCAACAACCACGTCGATGTTGTCCTCGCCCTCATCATTGCCAAGGCGGATGTCAACAAGGTGCGTCCTCTGCAACAGAATCGAACGCTAAACGACGAGGTAGGGGTCGCCTGCACCACTCTTGCGCGCGATCCAGCTCGGCAGCTTGAACATGACCAAGATCCTCCTGCGTGCCAACGCCAAGACGGACACGGCCTTTGTACGTCCTCAGCATTCCAGTCGAATGATGGCTCATGGTGATTGTAGCATGGCGAGTCGCTTGTCTCGCTCGCAGCCAAGCTAGGCCACGAAGACATTGTCCGCGCCCTCGTCGAAGCCGCCAAGCAAGCCAAGGTAGGCCATATTCTTTAGAGAACGAATGGTATGGACGACGGCGTGGGACGTAGCCTAGCTTTTTGACGCGCGTCTTGTCCCGGGAGCCGTCGCTGGACCTTTCGGTAGGAGCTGCCATTTGGGCTTTTGGTCTCATGCGTTGGGTTGTGTCTAGTCACCGAGCCATGCTGCATAACTTGTCGCTCCATTCTGCTCGTTTTTGTTAACCGACAACATTGTTTCATTCTGCACCACGGTTGGAGAGGAACGCCAGCGTCCAGGCGGCGGCAGCATGTCGTCCATTGGAAGAACGCTACGAGCAACGATGACGACGGCTGCAACTGGCGGAGCTGCTACGGTTGATGCTGACGTACGTGTTGGAGCGATGACGTCAGCTCTGCCTTTGTGCAGGAGGTACGAGACGGTGGCTGTTGTGCGACGCCAACGCAAATAGAGTTCAGATAGGTGTAGAATACCTCGTTCCCTTCGGCCGACCCACGTACAGCTTGGGACATCTTCTTACGTCAAAGTACGTCGACCCAAGCGACAGTGTCTGCAGTAACGAAGCAGGTAAATACGTGACGTAACAGAGAGACTTTTGGCAACGCGTCATTCAAAGCAAGTGCAGGACCATGCATACGGTGCGTAGCAGTGGACGTGTAGTAGACCGAGTGGCAGGAGCCGACTCTTAACATGGTAGTGCGTCTCCACCACCGCGCATGAGCACAGCGTGCGTACTAGTTTGCGTGCGTACGACCACAGTTCAACAACTAAGATGCACCTCACGTAACGTTTACGCGAGAGATACAGCGACGTGCTTCTCGCCGCCATAGTTCTGGGTGTCGAAGTCTCGTCCTCAGAGCCTTTGTTGACCCCGCGCTCGTTTCCAAGTCCACTGCTGCTTACTATAAGTGGAGCGTCCATGCCCTTGCTACTACAACTTGTCTGCCTAGCGATGCCGACGACGGGGCTCACTACCCCATACTAGTACGTGGTAACGAAGCGTCGAGACGAAGGAAGACGACTGCGACAGCGCGACCTCGATGGCCTGTTGGGAGAACTACTAGTTCAACAACTAAATGTACTCCTGCCAGGTCATTAATTACCTAAACGACAGTATGCGTCGTGAGCGATGACGCAAGGGAGGCACCTACCGGTACTTGCATATCAGACAACGTGTGGTTGATGGCGCATGGATAGGACTCGTCTTGTGGACTGCACTTGCTATGACGTGCAAATTCTTGTAGACCGATTGCACTGCGGTCCGAATTGGTCTATCGCAACGGTCTCTCTTTGTTGATTCCACATGACGAGTTGTGCATTGACACCTTCTATAAGTATAAGGTGTAACCGATCCAAGGTCGCTCTTGCTTCTCGCCCTGCCACGTGGTTTCCGAGACATGTCCTTTCCGGATACCGCGTCAACGGCAAAGTCGCAATCGTTCGGCTTTCGACTCGTTTAACGCACGCGAGTGCTTGCTACATGCACGTATACACGTCAATTACAACACGTTTTTTGAGACTCGTGCACTTCTCCAGAGTGGGATTCGCCCGCGCGTGCGATGCGTTCATGGTTCGAATGGGCTGCTTGGTTTTGCGTCATTCCGTCCGACTACCTTGGTCGCCGCACGCAACGAGGCACCCGGAGCCCTGCGCATGTCTTCTTTTTCTTCTTACTCTTCTGATGCGTCGAGGTGCTTGTGCTTGGTAGACGCGCGCCGCGTTATTGATGCAGGTGTTGATGATGGCACGTGGATCGATGTTCGTGTTGGGACAAAGCCAGCCCGGGACTGCGACAGCGCATCGGCAGATGTATTATTGGTCGATGCATCCATTTGAGGATCGAAAGGCGCTCATTTTCGGACTTGCCGCCAAATTACGAAGAAATGTTCGGCTGGTTCCGTGACTACTGGCGCATCGTGATCCCGCCCAAGTCGCTCGCCGAGATCGACGCCGAGCGCTGGCTGCTCGTGTGCCCTTTACCTGGCGGCGAGAGGTCGTGCCAGTGTCGGTCGTTCTTCCGGTACTACATTCTAATCGCCGCGATCGCCGCGCAGTTTGTCTGCGGCGTGCTCTTTGCACTGAGCACGGTCTCCAAGCCGTTTGATTTGAGCGTCTTTGGCGGCCACGATCAAGATCGCAACACGGCGCTTGGCATCCTCTCCGGTGTTTGCGTCGCGCTCACGGCTGCGTTCGTCGGCCCAGCGTCGGAGCGCAACGGCCCGCGCTGGAGCACGCTCCTCGGCGCGGGCTTTGTTGGGCTCGGCCTCCTCTCGGTGCAGTTGGCGCTTTGGACGTTGACATGGTCGCCGCTCATCCTCGGCTGCGTCTCGCTCGGCCTCGGCTTCGGCTACCTCATGGTGAGCTCGATCTCGACCGTGCAAAAGTGGTACCCGGACGCGCGCGGCTTTGCCATGGGCGCGTCCATGGCTGGCTTTGGCGCCGGCCAAATCGCATGGAACGAGCTGTACGCGTACGCGGACGACCGCTTGGACGCCGCCGCCGCCAAGAATGTCTTTGTGTTGACGCTGCTGGCGCTGTCGCCGCTGCTCGCCTACTGCGTCGTTGCGATGCGGACGCCGCCGTCAACCTTCCGCGTCAACGGCCACGACATGCACGGGATCCCGTCCGACGCGGTCCTCAGCGCCGAACGCATCCAGGGCGACTACCTCGACTTTGGCATGACGCTCGTCAACTACACGGCGGTGACCAAGCCGCGCGCCGACGCCGCCGCGCCGGGCACCGAGCGCGCCTACTACGAGCACGTGCGCGGCCTCACCTTGGTGCAGTGCATTTGTTCGACCGACTTTGTCTGCCTCGTGCTGGCGTTTGCCGCCAACACGACGATGGCGCTGCTGTACGTCGAGATTGCGACGCCGAGCGTGGACGGCCTGCTCACCTCGTGGTACGACGTCTCGCTCGATGACGCCAACGCGTTCATCCTCCACGCCGACGTTGTCGGTCTGGCCGGCCGCTTCTTTTGCCCGATCGTCTCGGACGTCTTGTTGCGCGCGCTGTACCTCAACCCCGCGTACGCGCGCAAGCTTGTGATGCTACTGCTGTTGCTTTTGCCGGCGATCGCGCTGCCGCTCCTGCACAGCCAGCTCGACGATTTTGGCCAGCTGAAAACGCTCATTTTCATCGTCAAGGTCTGCTCGGGCGGCGGGTTTGCGGTCATCGGCTGCTTCCTCACTGATCTCTACGGGGTCTACAACATGGGCACGATGTACGGGTTGGTCCTCATGAGCTGGTCCATCGGCATGGTCGTCGTCCGCCTCGTCTTCTCGGGCCTCAAGAGCGACTTTCTCGACCAAGTCCGGCTCATGTGGGTCCTCTCGATTGCTGGGTTTGTCTTTATGGCACTCGTGCGCACTGACAACATGGACCGGTTCTACCACGGGTACCAGTACTCGGTGTGTGGCAAGATTGTCATCCAGCGACCGTACAAGAAAACGACAAGTGTGCGGCAGAGCGTTGCGTCGATCGCGCGGTCGACGCCGACGCCGGTCGGTGGGATCGCACCGCCCGACGACACGCGCACCCGTCACGACGAGCCCTTCTTTCTCGTGAGCTCCGATTCCGAGACGAGCTACGTCGTCTAAATTATGTATTTACCATAGTACTCTAGTCCTTGAATCCTATGTTTCCAGCTTGAATTGTGCAACGAATCGGGGGTGAAGCCGCCAAGAGCGTCATGCAATTCTGAAAAAAGAGAGCAGCAAGGGCATGCGTGCAAGCCGATGCAAAGATGTGCCAACGAGCAAGAGCTATTACGAGCGAGGCTCTATGAATGATCACAAAGATGATGCAGAGAACGAGCAGCCACTGCGAACCCCGAACACATCGTACGTGCACACCAAGGCGACCCGTATGGTGGCGTCGTCGATATCCGGATATAAACTTATTTAGCCGGATGATTCATGTCCTAAGCACACGTGGCACTCCCAGTGGGCTCCATACAACGTGATCTGCGATCATCGCTGGGGTACCCATGCATGAATGCCGACTGCCGACGACCGAAAAGAGCCATTACGATAGACTACTCATGACGCACGAGGAGTCGCGTCCCAAGCACCTTTGCGTTGGAGGATGCAACCGCGGCATGAGATGTGGTGCCAGCCGCTGCTTCGACTGCCAACGATGACGGTGCCAGCACACTGGTGCCAGCACGCGACTTGCGTGTGCATAGATCAGTGAGCGTCATAGCATCTCTACAACGCATACGACGCGCGACTTGCCCTTGCGTTGACGACAGCCGGTCGGTCCGTGCGTTCGGGAGCGTTGTCGCAGTCCGTCATCACGCTAAAGCTTCGGTTCGATTCCCATATCGCACAATCTCGTTTATCAAACAACAACAACGTCGTCTCTTTGCTCGAGGCACATGCACCCACGGAATGGTAGGTGCATCAAGTGCATCCACCCTCTGCGACCCATCCACGTTTGCGGCCTCGAGTGAGTGATGATTCTCTGGCGCGACAACTAAGACCAACCAAATCGGTATGCCACTCGACCTGTCTATCGCAGTCGGACGGTGTGCGCATCCCAGCAAAATACGACATAGCTACGACCCGAGAAGACGGACCAGCGGAATTGATTGACAGAATCGCGCGTCCAATCGATGTCTCTAAGACTCGTGCGAAACGAGGGGTCAGCTCTTGACATCCAACACAACGACGCGGTCCTCACACCACTGCAGCGTGAGCACCTTGGCCATCGCTGCCGACATGCGATCGAAGTACGTCTGATGGTGCAGAGGTCGAGTGGCGACGCGGAAATGTCGTTGCCGCAAACGAGGTGTCGCCCAACGATTCCGACTGCTTGATCGGCAGCATCGCCTACGCCTCATGCGACCGTTGCATGCACGCGACCCAGACGATCGAAAAATGCAAGCAGCGATGCCGGGCAGCTCACATCGACCATGTCGACAGCGCCGAAGGGTCGGTGCCTCGGACCCTAGAGCTCTCGGACTCCAAGGGTCGCATTGAGGATCGCAAGGCCGCTGCAGTCATGATCCTACGTGTGCATGCGGGGCTTGAGCCCGGAGCGCGGGGAGGCACGCTATGGTCGAGAGGCATAAGCTCAGCGCGAGCTCGTTCGTGAAGAGCGCGACGACGACGCAGACTATTCGGCTCACGGATAGTCGGTCAAGAAAATCAACGTAAGACGCTGAGCGCTCATGCCCATCGACCCGAGGACGTAGAGGATACCGAGCGCTTCGAAGAGATCGACGGGAGCGCGTTGTTGGCAGGAGCGTCGCTGCCGGTGCAAACGCTTCGATGGATGGTACACGGACGCCGGGCATGGCAGCTTCCAGGGTTGGAAAACTTGTTTCCTGACCTTTTTACTACAGAGAGCGCTGTGGGTTTCGACACGATGACGTGGCGACACGACAGCCTAGAGGATAGAAAATGACTGAACGCACGCAACTTTGGGGTCGATCCTGCTGCGTGTGTCGGTGCAAATACCACGTCGCCTCCACGGAAGCGACACAGGATCCCGAGACAAGATTCTATCTTGCACAGCTTTTGTACTGTATGTGCAAGCATCAGCGTTAGTACTCTACTGAAGAGTCGAGGTCCAGGACATCACAGTCTACCAAGGGTACTGCAGCGACGGGAAGATCGTTGGCACCTGCCCAACATCGCTGTGGTCACTCTGGCGGTCGCTGCATGACAAAAGAAACAAGGGGTGCACCAGCTGCCCTCGTCCTCGCGGCCTCTGCCACGCCCTGCTGCATCGTTGGTTCGGCG
>NW_012156441.1:111285-142292 GCF_000151545.1 Saprolegnia parasitica CBS 223.65
CACGCCCTCGACGACGCCAACCGAGTCGGTGCTTACGGCTGGCATCAACGCACTGCACGCGGCCCTGGTGCGCTTTGACGTCCTGTCCGTCCAGCCAACCAGCGTGGCCATGACGCCAGTCGACCGCCATGGTGCGACGCTAGGCCCACCAACGTCGGCGACTGACCGTGCGCCATAGGAAAGCTGCACGTCGTGCGGTACCTCCATCCGACGGCCAAAAAAGACAGTGACAACGACGACGACGACGACGGTGATAAGGACCCGGACGACGTGCCGATGGAGCTCAAGGAGCTCGCGGCCGCCGACGCCATCCAAGCACTGCTCAAGACACACTTGCCGTTCCGGTTGCGCCACCTGCTTGCGCTGCCGTCACTGGTGGGAACTCGGAGCCACGACCAAGTGCTCGACTTGTGCATTGCTCTCGCGATGCACTCGCGCCGGTACACGCAGACCTTGGGCTCCAAGCTGTAGCAGACTCCCTTTTTAGCGCTGCAACGCACCTCTTGGAGGTCAAGGGCATGACCAGCGTTCTCCTCGAGCTCCTGAGCCACGAAGGCATCGACGATGTCCTCGCGACACTGCCGGTACGATCCCTCCATTCTTGATGCGGTGATGCGCACGACCGTGGGGATAGATGCGACGCAAGACGATAGTCCTCCTTCGGCGCTTGTGCCAAGCTGACGCGGCACTGGCTGCCATGTGTCTCCAGGACCAGCTGCTCACGGCCACCAAGGTCGTGCTCGCCATCCGCCACCCGGGCCTGCTCCCTCTGCAGGTAATCCAACTGCCTCCATGTCGTCGTGGCATATAAGTTGGAGCGCGTTGATAGCTGGACGCGCTCCGGCTCTGGAGCGTCTGCCTCTCGTACGGTATCGATCTGCACAGCGTCGCGTACTTGTACCCGCTGCTGTGTGGGTACCCGGCCGCGGCGCTCGCTTCGGACGGCGCCGCGCTCTCGCCGTGGCCGATCGAGATGCAGTGCGCGATTCTCGACGCGCTCACACTGCTCGTGCGCAACGGGGTCGAGGCCGCGCAGTACTACCGGCTGCTGCCGTTTTTTGTGCAGCAGGCCACCGATCTTCTGGCGCAGCATGCGGCGCAGGTCTCGTCGCCCATGGTAGCTGCCGCCGTCCGATTCCTGGCTGCCGCGTGGCCTATCGTGCAGTTCAACACGACGATCCTCGATGTCGACCCGTACGTCCGGGTAACGCCCGTGCTCTCAACGCTCTACGACTCTGTGCTGGCGTCGTCGACAGGTCTCGAGGTACACGTATTATATGGTCCAGGGTGCATGTCTGACGTGCTAAGTAGTGGCTGCCGGACCTCTTGGCGTACTTTAGGGCGCTGGCCGCCGCGCCGGCCAAGCAGCTTCCACCAGGTATCCTCGCATCATCCTGGTGATGCACCTGCCATGATGTGTTGCGTTTAGTGTCGTTGGCGGTGCTGGCCAGTGCGATGGAGCCTGCCTTCCTGACCCAATTGGCGCCGCACCGGTCCATCGGTGTCGCATGCGCTCTCTTCTACACGACGCACGGGCCAAGCGATGCGGCGGTAGCGCTCTGGCCACTCTGCTTGGAATGGCTCGCGACCTGCAAGCCCGGCGACGAAGCCGATGTCCGCAGCATGGTGCGCATCCTCTTTGAGAAGCCGTGCCCGGCCTTGTGCGCGCTGTTTACTGCCATGGCCGGCGCGAGCCCGAGTCCCAAGGAAACGTGCCACGTCGTCCAGCCGGAAGATGCGCCGTCGACGCTGCCGTGGCCGACCTACTGGCTCTTTAGCCTCTTCTCGCGCATCGCGTCCAGCGACATGAGCGCGACCGCGTGGCAGACGCTTCTCACCGAAGCGAGTTCGCTGCTCCTGCAGCTCGAAACGAGGTGATGACTTTCTTTGCATCGTGAACGTGGATTGCTCACAGGAGGATAGCTCGCCGGCGCTGCTCGCCTCGACACCAACGGCGCACAAGCTGGTGCATCTCAGTCACGTGTACCTTCTCGAGACGGATGCTTGGCTGTCGCCGGCGGTCGCGACGCCGCTCCAGGCCCTTGTGGCGCACTACGTCGACGCGGTGGTGGCCGAGGAATGGCACGAGGCGCTGAGCCACGTCGTGCAGTGCTACAAGCCGTGCGAGCTTGGGAAGGAACCCGCGCTGGTTCAGTCGTTTGTCGAGTCGCTGCTTCAAGTCTTTTGCGGAGCGTCGTACGGCGACGTGGGCCTCAGCGCGATCGTAACGCTCTGCTTGCACCCGTCGCTGCCGCAAGAGCTCCGCCTCTGGCTATGGTCAGAGCTTAGCACGAACGGCGGCCTTGCGCTGGTCACGGTGCGTCGACAGCCAAGAAAGAAAGCTCTCTGAACGTTCTGTGTAGGTACCGACGGCACTGATGTCGTCGCTGCTAGCGACGACCGACAGCAAGATGCTCGATGCGTATGTGGCGAGCGTCGCCTCGGAGACCATCACGGCGACCCGCGGCAAGGACCTGTATGCCGTGGCCATCCACCACCTTGCTCGCTATTGCTTGGGTGCGTCGGAGCTTGCGGCCTCGCAGCGCCAACAGCAGGTCTGGCTGCGTCTGCTCCAGTCGCCCTCCAAGGTATGTACTTTAGTAAACTTGTCTCACTTAAATCCACTGACCGGCTGTTGTTCCAGGCGCTGGTCAAGGATGTGGTTGGTCATGCGGAGGCCAAAGACGCGCGCGTCAAGGTACAGTGGTGTATCCAGCAGCCTTCGTTTGCGTTGGTGCAAACAACCCTCCAGTCGCTGCTGTAGAACAGGCAAGTTAGCGATTTCTAAACAGCAGAATGATGATCATGAATGCGTGTCATGCCTCGAGCAGAATGCTTGTTGGAGCAGTGGCCACAACCACGTCACTTTGCATTTACCATCGATGGACTCAACCAAGGGACAAGAAAGTCGCCAAGCGCTGGACGAGTTGATCCTAGACAACCAAAAGACGTCGACGCGCTACCGCCGATCGGACAACCCAGAACCGACACCGACACCGACACCGACGCCGACACCGACACCGACGCCAGCGCGACGACCCACGCGGCGCTCGGCCATGACGCCACCGCATTATTGAGTTCCCCAACTCGCGCTAGAGTATGCATCGACAGTACGACTATTAACTAGCAACGTCTTAAATGTTCCACGCCCGATTCCAGTACTAGTACTGCTAAACTCCTTTTTTCGAGTTGGATTAATGACGCGGCTGCATTCGATGAGCACTCGACTGACAGTACATGGCACTAATGCCGACGCGGCCACTCGTGCTGTACTAGAGTGAAGGTATTGCGATATTGATTGCAGCACAGTGCCTTCACTCGTGCTGTTCTAGAAGCCAGGGTAGACTCGGTTACTCGGGGTCTTGGACAAAGCTATGGTCGAGTGAGTGAAGTCGCGCCCCTCTTGCGGCCTTTGTTCCTCCCAATTGATACCACGAAGAACTTGGTCGTCGTCCGTGTCTTTAGAACTGCTTCTGCTGAGAAAGCATCATCGAGGCTATATTACACCCCATTGACAACACAATCAATCTAACTTGGCGACGACAGATGTGTCCGACATGACGTGGCAGGTCCACAACTTGATACTCTATCATCACATTGACTGTATCTATGTGTTGTTACAGGTATTTTAATGCTTGCTATCTATTGCTTTTTATCGCACCATCATCCTGGACTGTAAACGATCCGTTTACCTCAAGGGGGCTTGTATTCGGTACGCTTCGATTCGTGTGGCGACGATGGCATTCTTCCATCAACATGAGAGCAACACCGTACGAGCTCCACGTGCTCGCTACGCCAGCGTCGACCGCCCGTCCGAGTGTGCTTACGCCCAACGACATTTCGACAACTCCAAACGACGACGACGACGAGAACAAGCTACCGCCAACACCGTCGCTCGGGCTCATTCTGGTCGCCAATTTTCTCTTCAACGTTTCGTTCTACATCATTGTGCCCACGGCCACATTGTACGCGCGGAGCCTCGGGGCCACGGACCTCTACTCGGGCCTCGTGATTGGCGGCATCACACTTACCTCGGCGCTGTCGCTCGTGCCACTTCAGCATGTGCACTGCTTTCGCGACTACTACATGCCGACGCTTCACCTCGCTGCAAGTACGCTTGTGCTCGGTCACCTCTTGTACGCACTCGCGCATACGCTCGACTCGCTCGGGCTCCTGCTCGTCGGCCGGCTCGTCAACGGCCTTGGCTTCACGGGCTGGCTCTTTGTGAAGCGCTACTGTACCGACCCGCGACTCGTGGGCTACCGTCGCCGCACCATGTGTGCCAACCTCCTCGTGGCAGCGCAGACGCTTGGTATGGTCGGTGGGCCCTTGCTGGGCGCTCTCCTGGCAAAGTACGCGCCGGCGACCGGCCTGTGGAACGCTTTTACAGCGCCCGGGTGGCTCATGGCGTTTGTCTGGCTCGTCTATTGGCTCGTCGCTCGCATCGTTTTTGTCGCGCGCCGCCGCGCACGCCAGGCGACGTGCACGACATTGCACAGGCCAAACTATCGCATTTGGACCGTCGCCGCCGGTGGACCGTTCTGGCCATGGCGCTCGGGTCGCCGACCATTTTTTTCGAGCTCGGCGCGTGGGAGTCGAACATTCCGGTTTTCATTGACGCTGCGTGGGCGTGGACGAGCTTTGATGCGGGCGTCTTGATTGCGATTGGTGGATTTGCGAGCTTTGGACTGATTTTACCGCTTTCGTTTTACACGAAGAGGTGTCCCGACCGCCTCGTGCTCGCGGCTGCGTTTGGGCTTGCGCTCGCCGGTACGCTCGTGCACCAATGTACGCTGGTGCACCCGACACCGGGAACTCTCGGCCTCAGCTGGTTCCTCGTTTGCTGGGGCATGAACCTTGGGTCCACGATCACACTCTCGCTTTTGACCAAAACTCTGCCCGATGCGCTCTCGGACAAGGCCGCGATCGTCATTCAGCTTTCCAACTACTCGGGTCGACTCACGGGCGCCATGTGGGGCACCGCGGGCAGCGTCGTCGGCGGCGACTACGTCGTTGGGCTTGGGAACCTGGGCCTTTTGTTCGTGAGCACGGCGCTCTTGGTGCGCGTATGGCGCTCCCTGGACGCCCCCACGGGCTAAACCCCAGCATTTTTTCTGTTCAATACAACTGTTGAATACATGTACTTTGTGCCAAGCATTAAGGTTGAAGTGGCGTCGCTCGCGAGTGCGCAGTGCCTGACCTCCATGTACAAGCGATATTATCGGCCCAAACAGTTTTGAGGTGAGAAGCTGATTGGGCTGCGGGAGCATGACAGACAACGCGTGAGTACTGTAAAGACGATGTGCGACAACTAGAACCAAAGAACTAAAGGCAACCAAGAGACTAATCAACTACAGCACCGGTAGTCTGGCCGGTTTGACCAGCCGGTTATATTTGGGCGTCAGCGGGCTCGGCTTACGACCGCTAGAAAGGTCCGCAGGTCTGAGTTGGTTTTAGGGGTGGCGAAAAACCCCGTAACCTCCAACAACCCACATCAAATGATGATGCAGTGAGTGTCGAGGTGGAATATGGATCACACGAAGAAGCTTTCATCTTAACTCAAACCAACAACCGATAGCGTCACAATGACACCTGAATGTCCACTTTGCAGCTATTCTAGTCAAGGACTCCATAACGGCGCATGACGTTTCGACTCGCATCATAATAGCACATGTCTAGGGCTCCTGCTCATCTCAAGCCGGTCCTTTATCGCTGTCTTCTTGTTGTTCTCGCCTTGCAGTGGCGTCTGCCTGATCAGATACGTAGTTTGTGCCAAGCAAGCTTATCAATCCGTATGGTTGCGCTCGATCCAAGTACAGCCATATTCAAAGCGGAATAAACTCCATGTGATACTACCACTGCGGGTAAACATGGCTGCGGCCCATGTTGGCACAGTGGGCGTTGCACACGTCCGACGCGACTTCATCCATGTCAGTCCACGCTCTCTGGGTGCTCGCCAGTCCGAGCTGCTTGGATGCACGAATATGTGTCGACCGACGTGGTCGCACAACAACGGGCGTTGCAGGCACACTCGAGCGAAGTGGCACAATGCCCATCTTCCAAAGGACCTTCGCAATAGTGCAATACAGAGAACGTATAATCCAAAACCGAGTCTAGCTATCGTAGCATGCCCATAAACTTTTAGGACCTCGTCTCATCCCGTGAAGACAGCGCGTAGCAGTCGTGGTATGATCACGGGCACGGCGGAATCGACCTGGACTGTAACCCTGGCGCCACGCGGGTGGCGTGGACGGTGAGTCCATTAAGATGGTTGCACTCGTCGGTCGTCATGGGTCTCGTTTGCGGTTGCCATCATGCAAGATTATCAGCTTTGGTCTACGTTGATGCATTGCAGGTGCAGAGAGCGGGACCGGAAGCGGATGCCACTTGCAGCTGCCTCGTACGAAGCTTACGTGCACCACCAAAGGGTACTTTCGACCGCCGTGCACTTGCTGAAATGCGTCCAATGGATTGCCCAGCGTACTCGTCTCAAGCTCTAGTCTCGTGGTTGATTTGCCGCGCCACAGCATCGAGGGTGCAACTCGTCGTTACGACGAGATGCATCGTGTGCTGCACTTTCAATAGGATCTTAGTGTCGTAGTGGATGGTCGCTGTCGCCGTAGCGTGTGCATCATGTGATGTAATGTATATCGAGACGCATATGGGTGACTGACGGGTTGCACACATTACGACGAGCATCCAACGGGCTTTCTCACCTACGCACGCAGATGCTTCGTGATCGGCGCTATTGTATTAACGTTACCTTCCGATGTCCTAGAACGCTCGTCGTACTTGGTCCAACCAAGGAAATAAATACACCTTTTCTCTACTTCCTTGGTTCAACAAACCGCCGTCTTGGGTCTTGAGGTCACGACACGTCTCGCGGTCGAATATAAAAATCCCACGTTGTGCACAAGTCGTCATTACGAAATCCATGTTGTCGTAGTACACGGTACGAGTGTCCAGTTGCTACATAACGGGCACGCAAGGGAATGCACGGCTGCGTGGATTCAAAAACCCATCAAATAAAATAAATAAATCCACTCACGGTGGTTAACTGGCTCAGCGGTGTTTGTGGGGTCAGTGCACCTACAGTCTCTTTTCAGGAGGCGTACGAGCCACGCCTTCGCGCTGAAGACCAGTTATTGCTCATTATTGGTTATGACTAGGGTGCAAAACAGTATCGACGCGTTGCGATGTGTACCGAAACGTCCCAGACGCACCGCGCCTCTCAAATATGTGTTGCGACTGGACTGTCCGACCTCGAAAGCGGTATCCCCGCTGGTCAGCTTCAGAGATTGACCGACAACAGGCCACCGATACTATAATAGGGCAAATGGTATGATAATACGATCGGCACATCCTCGGTCGCTTCAACCTTTCCATGGCGAGCGGCGATCATGGCTGCCGTGGCACCACTCGTGTGGGTTTCTACTCTGGCACCCCACCACCACCTGGCAGTCACACCAGCTGGCAGTGAGCGCGGCCAAACAGCAAACTCGGTCATTTCTTCAAGTGCGATCAAGGTGTCGAGATGCAACCGTGCTCCGTGGTCGGCTGCGACTGCCCCGCGCTCGACGACGCCTCAGGATGCTGCGCATCCCATCTTCCCAGCGACCAGTTTTTTGAACTTGGCGACATTGCCTTTGTCGCGGACACGGACGACGCGACGCTCGTGCCGCTCGATGGCGTGCTACAGGTGCCCGGCACCATCGTCTATGTCGCGCCGACGCAGTTCTAACGTCAACCTACTACGTTCCTCGAGTAGTACGTTCTGCCAAGCCGCGCAGTTGCCCGCAGCCCTCTCTGTCGTCGTCGTCGTCGTCCCCACCCTTTGTGCTCCCCAGACCCCGCCACCTGTAATAAGAAAAATCTAGGACCCTATACACTCGTATACTAGATGAGTTTCGAGACCAACGGCGAGTCGGCGTCGTCTGTCTGGTCGGCGCCAACGCGCGCGGCGCCATGGAGACGCGCCTGGCTACACACTATATCCGTCAACTGGTCGGCGTTCCATAGTATTTTCTGTCGTCACCGCTGGTACGACACGGTGGGCATGCAGCGCCAGCGCTGGACGCATGCAAGCGCGACGCTCGTGGGGCGTCAGATTGTTGATGTACACGCACGCGCGTCGTCGTGTGGCAACACGGTGGACCACACTATTTGCTGTCTTTCAAAAGACCATCATTCCGCGACCGGCGCTCGGCCGCCCACGCACAAGTACAAACCATGGCCGCCGTCCCTTCCATCGCCGCGATGGACCAAGGCTTCAAGGCCGCGCTCATCGGCGCCGCCCTCGCCGGTACGTCTTGGCCTATAGGTACGGTAGCCCACGCTGCTTGTAGTCAAGGGCTGCGCGCTGGCTGCGGGTTTGCCCGAGCTCCGCGGGTCGTATCAACGGTACTTGACTTGGCACCTCGCGCAGGAAAGCACGTCGTGGCTCTAGGACGCTCTGGTGGCTCGCAGGTATCTCGGCGCTGCTTATTTTCATCGGCGCGACAATTGCGTGGCCGATCCAGCTCGTCCTCTGGCTCTTCCTGGGCCGCGCTTCGTACCTAGTAGTCTTGGTTGTCATCTATCTCAGAGTCGTCGTGTAGGCCGTACACGGCGCTGCTCGCAAGCGTGTTGAACAAGTGGGTCACGGGTGTGCCCTTCGTACTCATCGCCGCGTGCCGCTATGTCCACCCGACGTTGGTCGACAACCTCTTCTTTCTCGGGCTCGGGCAGGAGCACGCATCCCTCGTGCCCGTCCTTTCCTCGGTATGTACACTGTCCATGTTGTACGTGGCTGTACATGGACGTAGATCCCCGTATCTCTCTTTGACTGGGACTACCTCCGCGCGACGGCGACGTTCTTGGCGTACCGGTCGGCGCTGTTTCTCATCCTCGCATTGGGTTCGTTCTTGACGCCGCTCTTTGGCAGTCTCTTCGCGATCGCTGCATTTGGCTTCAAGTACGTACATGAATCATATCCATACGATCCATATCCTAGATGAACCGAGTGCCATGGACACGGAATATCGTAGGATCCGACGCACGGAAATGGTCATGTCGTCGCTCGTGTTTGGCTTGTACGTGGTGCCATGGACCCGTCCGATCGCGATCGAGCTTGCCAAAATTTGGTTTGACGCACGGTACATGGCGCGATGATGGTATCAAGATATGGATCCGCACTGTGGTTAGGGCGGTGACCAAGGAGCTCTTTTACCCCGTCTTTGCCCGCAAGACGAAGCTCGTCACCGAGCATGGTGCGCATGTCCACGCTGACCTGGCATGCTATGGATGTGTCTTGCGTCGTAGGCATTCCGTGCACGATCGCAGGCGACCAATCGGCGATGCTATTTGGCTTTTCGTACGTGCTCGGGTTCTTCGTGCAGGTGCCCGTCGTCGGCCCTTTCGTCTGGCTCCTCGCGTTCATCGCGGCCGGCATGGCCGCCCCCCGCATGTTTCAACTCAAGTCCAAGCTCTAGCCACAGAAATGCCCGCAGGTTTTTGGACGCTTTTTACCATCACAACAAAAGTTTGGTCCCCTCCTGCTGCTTTTTCTTGTCTTGCATCCGAAATATCACGATATCTTGGTAGTTGTAGAGATTGCTCGGTCGATACACGAGAATCAAAGCAACGATTTCATCAGCGTGCTCGGGTTAGGCCATGTCGTCGCTGGACGCAACGTCATCGCTCACAACCGCGCTCTTCGGGGATGATGCTGGAATGAACGAAGTCGGAATAGCATGTGGATGCACGAGCATCGCGCGGGACGGCCGAAGAAACGCTGGCGACAAGCCGTGAAGCAGTCGCTGGGTGGCTCGGGTGAGGTACGCACTGAGTTCGCGGTGGCTTTGCCAGACTTCCCACACAACCCCTAACACGCGAACATAAGCCCATGCGCGACGATTCAATCGGTTCCCACAGGTTAGCGCGCGGTAGACACTTGTCTGCACAAGGCGGGGCAAGCCCAGCGTCTCGTCGAGGTCTCGCGAGTTGAGAAGCGTCTCGCATCGATCATCATCCTCATCCTCGTCATCATCACCGTCGTCGTCGTCCTCGATGTTTTCTGCTTCGCTGCAACTCGAGTCGCTGTCGAATGGCGCGACGTCATCCACAATCTCAATGGCCTCAGTCGCGAGGGGGGGCGAGGGGGGCGGGGCCCACTGCATCACTCCTACACTAGAGCGTGGGCCACACGGCCAATGTTGCTCCTATTGTCAGCACACGCACCTGTCTCTGTGTTGACATAGTACGTGTAGCCTTGCTGGTTGGAGCGCGCTTCCCACGCCATCCTGGCTTCACCGTTGAGAGCAAAAATAGCCCGCCCGATGGACAGGAGCAAGACATGAAGAAATGAGTACAGCAAAGCGCCTCTTCAAGGCCCAGCCATTTCTATAGCATGTACTTTGCTCATCCACTCTTCGTAACATCATACTCGTATGCGTGGTCGTCGTCGTTGCTGCCGTGGATGCTGCTTGGCCGTGCTCAAGCTGTACGCGTACATGTCCCGAGTACATGATGGTCGTACATGTACTACGTTGGGGATATGCCGTCAACCAGGAGCCAATCCAAACGCCGAAAAGTCCACCAATGAGCGCGTGGCGGTTGCAACTCTGTTTTCGCCGATGCCCAAGAAGAAGGCCAAGAAGTCGAAGTCGGCGGCGGCGAGCGGCGAAGACGGCGCGCCGGAAGCGCATGTACGTCCGTCATCCTCGGTGCATGCGCCCTCATCCTCATGGGCTAGCCGGACGCCGAGTACGTTCCGCTGGCGATCCCCGAAGAGACGGTCGAGCTCGTGACACTCGACATGCGGGTAATGCTGCCCCTCATCGACGTCATATGCAAGCTCTCGCTCCCATGTAGCTGCTCAATTGGAGCTACCTCAACTTCAAGTGGAAGGTCAAGACGTCGACGCGGCTCTTTGCCGTCAAGGTCGGCATCGCATGCGCTTGCGATCTCGCTCATGCAGTCATGCTCTAGAACGAGATTGAGAAGCGCCATGGGCCCATCACGAACCTCAAGATCTGCAAGGACCACTTTGCCGAGGCGAACGAACTCACAGATGAGATGCTGACGCTGCACGAGTACGGCATTGACGGCGCGCCGGCGTTCGAGAAGGAAGTCGTAAGCTGCTCGAACCGTCAGCTCGTTCCTCATGCTGCACTAGGTGTGTTTCATCTACTACGACTTCAAGCCCACGCAGCACGACAACCCGCTCTTGCTTGCGACCGAGCAATACTGATGGACAAGATTGTCATACAAGAATAAATAGTCGATGAGAGGAGGGTTAAATAACTAGTACAAAACTAGGCCAGCTGGCTCACAAGGTGGCGCTGCTCGGCTTCCAGGTACGCCACGAGGCCAGTGTGGCCCTTCTGGTTGGCGTAAAAGATGGCTTGGGATGTATACCGCGTCGCTTCGGCGCGCTGCTTGTAGAGGTACTTGATGATCGGGAGGTGGCCGCGGCGGGCCGCGTCGCAGAGCATCTTGAGTGTGTTGCCTTCCGATGGGAACGTCTCAAGGAGGAGCTCGACGATGGCCACGTGGCCCTTCTCGATCGCGGCCGCCAACGCGCTGTCGCTGGCAATGTCGCTGCGGCGGTGGTCGCAAAAGAACCGAACCACGTCCAAGTGGCCTTGCAGCGCCGCGCTGTCGGCTGCCGAGTGGTCGCAGCCCTCATGGCGGTTCTCGTGGAGGAAGCGCACTATCTCGAGGTTGCCTTTCCGCGCCGCGCCGTTCATGGCTTCGACGCTGCAGCCTTCCGAGCGGTGCACATGGAGGAACTCGACGATCGCCATGTGGCCGCCCATGGCCGCATAGTCCATTGCGCGGTGGGTACAGCCCTCGGTCCGGTGGGCGTGCAGAAACTCGACGAGACCGAGCTTGCCGCTCTGCGCCGCGGCGTCCATGGTCGCGCAAGTAAAGAAGGTGGCCGTCTCGGTCGGCTCCTTGGAGTGGAGGTACTCGACGATCGCAGTGCAACCATACGAGGCCAGCAGCGTCACGAGCTCGGGCGTGAAGACGTAGCGCCGGTGGTGGTACAGGGTGCGAACGCGCGCGAGACCATGGTTGGGTACATCAAATGACCGCAATATGTACTTGGCCCGCGCCTGCTCGTCGGCGAGGCGCTTCCACTGCAGCACAATCTCGTGCAGCGTGGCCTCGACGCCATGCTGGTACTGCGTCACGAGGCGCACGAAGTGCGGGTCGCTGAGCACAGCGCCGACCGCCGACGGGTTGAAGAGGTCGATGACATCGATGGGCGAGCCCGGCGGCGTTCCTAGGATCGAGGCCGAGAGCGCCGAGCGCAGCGAGATCGCCGGCGACCCCGACGGCGTCCCGTCGAGCTTGGTCTGCTTGGCCGTCGTCGCCGTCGTCGCCGTCGAGACCTCGTCCTTGGCGCGTGGCATGTCGACCTGCGCCTCAATCTTGGACGGAGCGCAGCCCATGCTGGTGCAGAAGCCGGTGAATCTCGGAATGATGGACATGGCGATGGCCAGCGCGGGACTGCGACACGGCGGCGGCGCCACCTGTTTGTAATTCCGCGCGACCAAGCCGTTCGTAGAATTGGTTTCACGCATTTCCATACAAATAGTCCATTTCGATTAAAATATGGTATTATAATAGGCCGTGGGGCGGTTGGGCACGCCATGGCAGCGTGTAAAATCATTGTATTAAAACACAATTCTTTTACGGGGATCTTTCTATTTATATTGGTTTTTCTGGAAAGGTATACTAAATGCAAGACAATTGTGATCTCGGGGGCGGCGATGCGCATTTTATTTTCCCTCCGCGAGACAAAACAAATTTCGACAGGATGTTCGTATACGGGCGGCGGTAACGGTAAACATCTTGGCGTTTGTATGCTGGGACACGAGCGATGATGGGGCTTGATTTGGCCGGTTGACCTTGGCATCATCATCATCATCGTCGTCCTGTTCATGGCTGCTCCTGCCGACGTCGATGGCGCCCTCTCGGCAACCAACGTTCATGGGCCAAGCGTCGGAAACGCGCTTCGCGAAAAGAATTGCATTTTCAAAATCTTCACCTGCTTGTTGCTGCAGGAGAAGAGTGCACTGGCCCGACGCTCTTGATGTCACAGCCCGATTCCGTTAAGGGTGAGCACGACCATTGCCAAGGAGGCTTGGTTGCCACTGCATCGTCTCTCTCCCATGGCCAAACATTTTAAAGTCTTCAGATGGGATCACGTTGAAGTTCACGCAGTGTAGGTCTTCCGCAATCGAGATCCAGCGCCGACGTCGGACGGCCAAAATCGCGCCCGCCACAGGAGCTGACATATGCGATGGAAACAAAAGCCAGTGCAGGACCAAGTGCATTCACGCACCAGCTTTCCGTTGCACTGGAGAGCCATGCTGTAGAGCTGATCCGAGACTCCGTCCCGGTATGTATCTCGGTAGCCAGACTACAGTAGCTATTCATGGTATCCATCCATGGTATCCATCCATGGTATCCACCGAGTTGTTCTTTTCCAGAATCCAGAATTTTGTAATTGTTTCTGGAAGAACGACTTGATACTTTTGTGGCGCTTACGAGGTGCCACGTGGCCAAGTGGTCGTTCACGGCCTGGGTACTCGCCGAGTCCAACGGCGCGCTGCACACAGGACACGATGGCGAGCGGCCGTCGGCGGCGGTTGTGGCATCGGTCTTTCGGTCGTGAGGCAGGCTTCAATGTGCCTATTCATCCACGCAGGGCTCTGCGACTCAAACGACTGTCCGCAGATCGGACACGCCGTCAACGTCTCGCCGGGAGTTAATGGTTTGCTGCTGCTTGGTGAACTTGTGACGCAGGCCTCGACATGCGTCGCCAGCACATTAGACGCCGTCGGCTCGTTGCAGACAGGGCATCGGGACGACGTGAGAATCGGTGGGTCTGGAAAGAAGGACCTTTTCTTCTTTTCGTTGGTGGCGATGATGATGATGATGATGATGATGGCATGGGCACATCCACAGCGAACGAACGCGGGACATCCTTGGATGTGTCGCTGGAGCTGCGCGCGCGGCACGATGGACGCACATACGGGGCAGGTTGCCTCGGGCGGTGGCTTAAACAGCGTTT
Organism: Saprolegnia parasitica CBS 223.65; assembly: GCF_000151545.1. NCBI lineage: Eukaryota > Oomycota > Saprolegniomycetes > Saprolegniales > Saprolegniaceae > Saprolegnia > Saprolegnia parasitica. The sequence goes on from NW_012156441.1 coordinate 125,351, forward strand.
CCTCGAGCCGCAGCTGGCTCGTCGCGGCCACGTCGCAGCTCGCATCGCGCTCCTGCAGCTTGGAGATGCGAAGGCCCATGAGCCGGTAGCGCGGCGGTGGCTTGATGGTCTTTTGGTCGTGACGCACTTCGCGCTCGAGGAGCATGCACGCGAGGTCAAGCAAGGTCGGCTCGACGCTCATTTTGCTCGTAAACGCACGCGTCCGGACGTGGAAGGCCTCGGTCTTGAGCTTGAGCGTCACGCAGAGCCCCGTCACGCGCTCCTACTTCATTTTTGACGCATTCCTTTCAAACACATGCCTCAATGCACGCTTAGAAGGTCGGCTTTGACGTGCTGCACAATGTCCTTGCAAATGCTCTTGAGCGCCGGCAACGACGCGGTGGCGGTAAACGTCGACTCGCGACTAGGGTTAGGTTGTCTATCACCGAGCTCGCTTGGAAGGCAAGTGGTACCTGACGCTCTTGCGCTCGTCGCCGCCCGCGCCTTCGTAGACCCCCATGGAAATCTCGAGGAGCCAGCGCGCTGTGGTCTCGGAGTGAATGTGAAACACGTCGTAGCGCGCGTTGAAGAGGTCGAGGCCCGTGTGAATGCCTAGCGCGGCAAGCTCCTTCTCCCGCACCTGTCGACCGCCATCGGAACCAGTTCGATATCCAAAAGCCTGACGTACCTTGCCAATGCCACCGAGCTTGCGGATCGGGAGGTTCTCAATGAATTTCACCAGCGCGTCGCGCGTGAACTGTCCGTTAGGCTTGTTGATGTCCGAGCAGACCTAGCACGAATGACGTTATTTCTCGCTTCAAGGCCCACTACCTTGGCCAGCTTGGCGTTGGTGGCAATACCGGCGCTCGCAGTGAGCTTGGTCGTCTCCAAAATGCGCTGACGCATCTCGGCCGTGACAGCCGCAGCCGCTGCCTCCATGCTTGCCGTGTCCACAGCACCTACAGGTTGTCAGTCACATTGCGCCCACTGATACGGTCGTCGTACCGCGGGCCAAACACACGTCGGTGATGTCCAAGTAGGCTTCGTCCATGCTCGCGGCTGCAAACTGCGGGTCGTACTCTGCAAAGATGCGCCGAGTGACCTCCGCGACCGCCGCGTACTTGGCCATATCCGGTGGTACAAAGACAAGCTCCGGGCAGAGTTTCTTGCCAATAAAGCCTGGCATCGCGGCGCGGACGCCAAACTTGCGCGCCTCGTAGTTGGCCGTGCTGATCATGCCCATGCCCCCGACCGCCATCGGGACGTGCGCGAGCTCGGGCCGATCGCGCATCTCGACGGCCGCGAAGAACATATCCATGTCGACGACAACGTGGACGCGGCTGAGGCACCGCTTGGCCTCGAGGTCGGCGACGAGTGCGTCGACGGTCTCGTGGAGGTCGTGTCGGCGCTTGCTTTCGAGGCGACGACGGAGCTCGGCGATGCGCGCGTCGGTCTTGGCGTCTTTCTCGAGCGAGTTTTTGAAAAAGGCCGAGTCCTTGGAGAGCTCGTAGATGGTCTCGTTGACCTTGGAGCGGTCGACGCCGTCCATGCCGGCCTTGTTGTTGGCGAACACGAAGAGATGGTCGGCCATGCGCGGGACGTTGGGAAATGGAGCCAAGTGCACTTTCGCGCAGTGCGCAGGAAACGTTTTGATTGGCTGAAATCATTGTCAGGCGACACTTGGATTGGTCCGTGACGGCATGGGCGTTTGAATTGGGCGCCACGGTCGCGATCTTGCGCGTGGCGGGAAGACCGCGCGTGCCACTCAATTCGACGCCAAGGACATTATTGGCACACTAGTTTATAGGAAATAAAGACAAGTTTATTTGCTCGCTAGGCCTAACCTCCGAATTGTGCAGTTATGTCCTCACGCACCCAGCTATCAACGATGTGCCATGCACGAGCTACAGTGGAGAGTTGCATTCACAAGCGACCAAGTGCCACTGAAAGACAGCTCTGTGGCGCAAGGGTGATGAAAAAGCTGTCTATTAGGTCGTCTCCATTAGCTTCGGTGGTGGATCTTGGGAAGTATTGTCAACGCGCTGGACGATTGGTTGGGCCGGTGTGGTTTTTTGTGACCTGGTACAGAGCTGGCGACGCTCGCATGCCTATCTTGCTTTTGAGCGCCCGATAGATAGATAGATAGATAGATAGATAGATAGATAGATAGATAGATAGATAGATAGATAGATAATGAGTGGTACCACGCTTTGGATCGCAGTTTGATGCGGTACGGAACCGCTTGCCGTGTCGTGAGCACAGGTTCAAAGTGCGGCATGGTCCTACAGGCACGTGGGTGTGTGGCATGTTCGTGGCTCAAACAATGGCAACACGTGGGGTCGCGACGGCGAGTAGTGACGTCGCGTCGCCAAGCGCGGCGTCGATGGCAGCACATGACACGTCACGGACGTGAGCACGTTGCCGTGCAAATCAAACTCGTCTTGATCGTCCTTGGCTGGTGTCGGGTTCGGTGTTGGGCTTGGCGGCGGCGTTGGGAGTGCGGGCTCACGCAGCGGCTGGAGCACTTGGCGCAGGATCGGATCGCACTACAGGTAGTAGTACTACATACGCTGTGCAAGAGACGCAAGAAGTACTTGGATGACTGTCTGGAGCCAAAGGCGTTCTAGGAAGGCGTCGTGCATTTGTTGAACGAGCGATGTGCGTGGGGACACCTACGCGCTCCATGAGCCTCGGCCATGTCCGCGCGAGACGGACGAGATCGTTGGTGCTATCGCTTGCTTCGTCCGGTAGATGATGCTCATAGAGCGGTTCGTCGAGAAGACCATCGCTATGCGCATTCTCGTGGGTCCTGCTCGCTCGTGGCTACTACCTCGCAAACACTTCTTCGTCGTTACAGTCGAGGCCTTCGTTGGCGCTGAGGAGCATCGCGGTGCCAGCAACTTCCAAGCACACAGCTGCACCACACGCACCGTCGCATCAGGATAGCATCGCGGGACGAGACATGCAGTCACCTCGCGGCGGCAAATGCGTCTTCGTGGCAACGACCACGGGCGGTATGCACGCTGGCAGCTCCTCGGCGGCCAGCGGCGGATGCAGCATGCCTTGTTGTCCAGCATGAGCCGTGTCGACAATGGAAAGGACATGGCGTACCATGACCCGTGACGCGGAGGTAGGGCGCGCCTTCCGACCAGTGCCGGTAGCAGTCGTCGTCGGCGTTGGTCTAGGCCCGAGAAAGTGCATGAGCACAACGCATTTTTGTTTGCGGCATGGCGTACGAGGCAGGGCGTCGGATGGGCTGCGTCGCTCACCGCATGGATCTAGCAACAGCATACAGACGCGCTGTGGCACCAGAAGGAGCCGACCTTGTCGTTCGTCAGTTGCAGCAAGACAGCGATGCGCTTGGAGGCTTGGAGGTGGAAGGCCTCGAACGCGTCAAAGAGGTTGGCGCCGCCGTCGTCGTCGTCCACCTCGCCGTCGTCGGCTGCCTCATCCTCGTCGCCGTCGTCGTCGTCTTGATCTTCATCTACACGCAGCAGCGCCATGGGCGCCGATCCGGACGCATCGAGGACGCTACCGCCATGCGACCAGACGTCGGCCTCGTCGCTCATGCCCGATCTTCAAGGGACAGTCCACGTTGTAAAAGTGGCATTCGCGGGGTCGACCACGCGGCATATGCCACATTTAAGGACAACATCGTCATGCGTGTAGGCGCAAGTGTACACAAGGTACCCTTGGCAGGCGCTGGTACCAAGTACGGTAGCGACATGGCTCGTGGGCCGTAGCTGCGCTTCCTGAAGCGCTCCTATTGACTACTGAAGGAAATGTATTTTATTCCCTTGACCCACTTGGTAGCCGTCACCGCCATCGTGATGAAGTTATTTTTGAAATTTGTATGCAGACCAGCCTCTTTGCGTACCTTCAGAGGCCGCGCGCCCGGGCGGTGTGGTACCAATAGCTTCGTACTTGTAAGAATCATATCGCGATCCGCTTGCATCGGTCTCGGATCCGCTCCTTCGAGCATGTCGCTTCACGCCCGAACTCCTGCTCACGTAGACATGCCCACGTTGTGTAGCATGGCAATTGACATGGCAATTGGCAGTCGTTGAGCTCGGGGGTGGGAAGGCCCCGCTCGTCCTGGGAGTGCAATCGCGTTGGCCCTTGCGTAAACGCACTCCTGACGTCCTGTCTAGCAGGAACGGTTTTGCATCCGGATCCTTGCAACGGTCTTGGATCTTCTTCCACGATTCGGCGCTTCAACAGCCATGGACACGGGCACGCGTCGCCTCTCGTCGGCCGAGAGGGTGTTCCAGCTCATTAGCCACCGGTCGTCGATGCCGTCGCGCCTCAATGGCGCGGTCAAGGTGCTCACGGGGCCCGAGCGTGCGCGCCAGCTCTGGGCCAAGGTGCGCGACAACCTCAGCGTCTTCGTGACGCCCAAGCCCACGACGCGGTACCGGCGTGCTGCCGTGCCACCGCTCATGTTTGACCCCGAGTCGGACATCAAGGTCAAGTGGGACCTCGCGCTCGCATGCTGCGTCCTGTACACCACCGCGGTCGTGCCGTACAGAGTGAGCTTCTCGATTGACGCGACCGGCGTCTTCTTCGTGCTCGAGACAGCCATCGACTGCGCGTTCTTCATCGATATTGTGTGCTCGTTCCGCACCGGCATCGAGAACCCGAGCACGGGCCACGTGTACTACAACAAGCAGCACATTGCGCTCGCGTACCTCCGCGGTTGGTTCCTCATCGACTTTGTTTCGACCGTGCCCATCTCGACGGTCGCGCAGTGGCTGTACCCGAACCTCAACTCGAACGCACTCATGACCACGCGCATCTTTCGCGGCACGAAGCTCGTGCGGCTCCTCAAGCTCGCGCGCATCCGTAAAATCGGCGTCATGATGGCCAAGTGGGAGGAAGAGGTAGACTGTGTACTTTTATGACTTTGGAGGACACTGCGGGTAGGTGTTTGCCAACCAAAGCCTGCTCTCGCTGCTCAAGATTCTCTTTTTCGTCTTCTTCCTCGCGCACCTGGTGGCGTGCGTGTGGTTTTACGCCGCAACGACCTCGACGTCGATTTTCTATCCACGTATCAATTTTCGAATTGAAAGACAATATTGTAGGTATTCGTGGGCGTCAGCGGCGGGCTACATGGCCGACAACCACGCGCACAAGCAAAATTTACAGTACCTCGCGTCGCTGTACTGGGCCATTGTGACCATGGTATGTGGACGAAAAATGATCTGATTCATGGAGAAAAATATATATGCTATAACATGAATGGCTAGACGACCGTGGGCTACGGCGATATCGACCCTAAGACCAAGGTTGAGATTGTGATTGCGATGTTCGTCATGGTCATTGGCGTCGTCATGTTTGGTTACGTGATCGGCAACATCACGGCGCTCGTCGACAACCTCGATGCGAGCAGCCGCATGCAGTCGGAGCGCTTGACGTCCGTGAAGGAGTACATCATCGCACGCAGCATTCCCAAGCACATTGGTCCTTTTTATCCATATGAAAACGGTATTTCGACATGGTGTACACACGTAGGCAAGCGCATCCTCGACCACTTCGAGTACTTTTACCGCCACCGGTCCGTGTTTGACGAAGATGCGATTCTCAAGAACCTGCCGAGCGTCCTGCGGCACGAAGTGGTATCGTTTTTTCAGTCGACGACACGGTGTCGATGAAGACAATATTGTCCATACTAGGTGCATCACGTGCTGCGCAAATTCATCGCGCGCATCGACTTTCTCTCCGAGTTCCACGAAGGTCTCGTGAGTGACATGGCGGTCGCGATGCACCCGTTTTTCGTGATCAAAGACGAAGGCATTTACGCCCAGCATGAGATCGCCGCCCACGTGTTTTTTCTCATGAAAGGTACACAGACTAACCTTTTTATTACTACATATGACAATGGAAGTAGGCACGGCCGTGCTCGTCAAGGCGTACACGGGCCAAATGGGCGAGACGCAGCTCCTCCCGCTCTCGCCTGGCATGCACTTTGGTGAAATCGAGCTCTACCACCCGCGCTACGGCCGCGGCGTCCGCATCTGCTCGGCCATCTCCAAGACGTACTGCGAACTTACTTTCTTATCGCGCCAAGTCATCTCGCACATTGGTACGTTCTTGTCTAATAGACAAGTTGTCCACAGCTTGGGTGGTAGGGGAGACATGGCCCGAGGTCCTCGCGCACTTTGAGCGCACGGGCGGCCATAAAATTCGGTACATGGCCAAGCGGGGACCACTGGAAGAGTTCAACCTCGGCGTCAAGTCACCATCCACGAACGGACTCCGACACCGCCGGGTTTCCACCTCCATGGTAACTGTAACGCGTGTATACGACCATGCGCACCAGTTGGACGTGTAGCGCGTGCTGCCGCTAGCGCGCAAAGCTGGCATGTACCCACTCGCCAGAGTGCAAACGGGCGGGCGACGAGCGAGCCTTGACGTCAAGGACGTGCCGTCGACGGAGGACCTGGGATCCTACGACCTCTCCTCGTCGTCAGAAGATGACGACGTCGTGGCCGTCTCGAGCTCCACCCAGCTCGACACTGCCGTGCTGCGCGTCCAGCCACTCGTTCGACCCGTCCTCAACGAGCGCAAGGTATGCGGTACCCTACCCCTTGTGTTGACGAGAGTGGTAGATGGCGCACCAGCACTGGGTGTTCCATCCACAAGACCTCTTCCTTGTCAACTGGCAGCTCTCGGTGGCCACGGCCATCATGTACTCTACCATCATGGTCCCGTACCGGATTGGGTATGCGACTATGTTGTGCATATTTAAGGTAAAAACGCGTTGGATAGGTTTAACGCGGACCCCTCCGGCTCGGAGCTGATATTTGACCTCTTTGTGGACGCGCTCTTTTTTGTCGACATTGGCATTTCATTTCGGACGGCGTACTACACGATCGAGCGCCAACTCGTTGTGAATGGCAATACTATCATGTACGCCTACCTCCGCGGCTGGTTCCTCGTCGACTTGGTTTCGACCGTGCCCATCGACACGATCGGCAGGTCCCGTCTTCGATCCTTGCGTCTCGCATCCGATAATTTTGCATTGTAGCTATTTCATCACGGCGCGCAACTCGAGCCAAGTGCTTGCGTCGACCAAAATCCTGCGCGTCTTTCGCATCGCGCGCATCTTCAAGCTCATTCGGCTTCTCAAGATCGGCAAGGTGTTTAAACGCATCCGCGACTCGATCCAGGTGCGTTTAACGGTAAAAACGTGCGTCGAACGCATCCACGTAGCTGAGCCCGTCGACGGAGCGCCTTGCGAAGCTCGTCTTGATCATGGTTCTTTTTGGGCACTGGAACGGGTGCATGTTCCACTTTATCATGCTCCAAGAGGAAGATCTCGGGTCTCAAAATTGCACTCTTGACCTTTTCCCACCCGTTTTTGCTAGACTGCGCACGTGGTGCACGGAATATTTTTTCCCCCAAGACGAAGAGCCCGGCTTGTGCTCGAACCGTGTCTCGATTGTGGACCGGTACCTCGCGTCCATCTACTGGGCGTTTACAACCATGGCCACCGTGGGGTATTATGATAGCCTACATTTTACCCCACAAAAATGACTCCATGTCCACTGTAGGTATGGTGATATTCGCCCCTATCGGTTCTCGGTCGCCGAAATCCTCTTTACCATTATTTGTCTGCTTGTCAACTCGACCGTCTTTGCCTACGTGGTGAGCGGCATCATCGAAGTCATCTACAACTACGACCCGAGCGCGCGCGAGTACAGCTCCCGTCTCAATGCTATGAAGGTACCTGTTGATGGTCGATTTTTTTGTCCATAAAAAAACATCCGTAGGACTATGTTCGGGACGCATCCATGTCGGTGCGCTTGAGTACAAATGTCAAGCGGCACTACGACTACCTGCTCTCGACCGTGTGTCTCTTTCCCGAAGAAAAAGTTGTGTGTTTTAATCCGCTTGGATTCTCACCCGTGACTAGATCTTTGGGCAGCTACGCCCCAGCCTCCGGTTTGACGTCGCCCGCCTCGTCTCGTCCAGCTCCATCATGACGATTGGCATCATTGCCAGTATGGAAAAGCGCTACAAAGGTCCAATTTGTAAACGAATTTTCCTGATCGAAGAGGACTAGGGTTTGTGAGCTACGCCATGTTCCTCCTCAAGCCGCAGTTCGTGCTTCGAAGCGAGCGCGTCTGTCATAGCGGCAGCCCTGGCACCGAAATGTATTTTATTCTGGACGGCGAGTGCGAGCAGCTCGACAAGGACAACCGTAACGCGCGAGTTCTCGGGTACACATTTCTTACTCTTTTCCTCTTTTTACAATTTTTTGATATTTTAAAATGACAGCGAGAGCGCGGTCGTCGAAGCCTACGCGCTCTTGGCCCACCCCGACGAGCACTACCGCACGGAATCGACGCTTACGGTGCTCACCAAGTCGTGCCAGCTCTACGCATTTGCCGTCCAAGATTTTCGGTAACGTTTCGAATCGACAAATATCAAAATGGCGCGACAACGGTTAGGACGATTGCTGCGATCTCACCGGCCATTTCCTCCAACTTGTCGTACGAACTGGCGCGAAGCATCATCCGAGACGATTTCCTGCGCCTCTCGGAGGTGCAGGAGCGCACGGTCGCGGCCGCGATCGAGCATGAAAAGGCGCACAACCCAGATGCGACCCATCATTTGGGCAATTTGGCTCAAGTTGTTCTCTCTTCCATTAAAGTCGCCCACGGCGATCCATTGACGCTCAATATGAAAGAAGCTGTGCACAAGCTGGTGGCCAATTCGACGACCCATCACGACACCACCAGTACACCCCTTCAATCCATGTAGCGCCTCTGTATTTCCCTGCTAAAAACACTGACATGTGGTTGTTCGATGTACTATTACGCAATCTTGACCACCGTAGCCCGCCACGCTCTTCGCACATAGAAATGTTGCTTGTACAATCTCTCCTGCAAAATGTTAGTCGACCAGTGGCACCGCGGCCTGTAGGGCGTCTGGAAGGTCAACCGATGTGTTCATCGGTAGGGCGTACGCCCGCCACGTCTTGATGTCGAGCGTGATCATCGCCGAGCGTAGCTGCAGCGTCAAGAGCCCGACGAGTGCCGCCGACGCGCGGTCCAGATGATAGACATTATTCTGTACAACCCAAGACGATGTACAAAATTGATACTTTGCGCCAGACGTGAGAAAGAGCGATGCAACTGCGCTCGTGGGTGCTGGGCGGACACACAACTTGACCATGATGTAGCACACGCCATGCGAGATTACGACCGAGACCACAAGCAAAAGGAGACGATCGAGACGTCCGATCTCAATCGTACCTGCGTCACAGACAGCCATCGCATCGATTTGCTCGAGATAGCACTTGAGATGGATCGACGTGCGAGGTGTCACGGGCTCCAGAAGCGTCAACGCCGCCGTAATCAGATAGACCAAAAACCCATTCAAGGTCACATAGTAGGCTGCATAGTCGCCAGTCACAACAAGCAAAATATCGTTGACGATTGTAATCAGCCACGTGACCTCGTTCGCGGCCAGCAGCGTCTTGTACCACGGATCGCGCACGAAGACAAATGAGCTAATGTAGCCAGAGTACTGCAGCTCGAGCGTCGCTGTTGAGAGCACGCAAAGGGCCGTCATGCTCCGTAGAAGCAGGAACGGTCGACCAACCCAGACAATGCCGCCGACACGACCGAGCTCGAGCATGTTCCAGCCCTCAAAGCGACTGCGACCTGCCACGATGTAGAGAGCCGTGAGGCTAGCCACCGCCATCATGACACCGGTGACGTACATGACTCCGGCACGGAAGTAGCGGGCTATGTTCGCGGGTACTTCCCACGCCGGTGCCGGCTTGGAGAGCGGCACCTCCATGCCCGTGATGAGGGTGAGCGTACCGATATCGCCCTGAAACGAGACGACTTCACGGAGACCGACGACCCAGTCGTAGAGGAAAAGCCATGCAAAAAACTCAAAGTTGGCTTCGGAACGGTCCAAAAGGTTGATGGTCCGCAGGGTCAAGGTCGTTGCCGTCGACCTGTCGCCCGCAAATGTCATGAAAGAGATGTTGAGGAATCGAATATGGTCGTTCACGGCGGCGACGTCATTCGAAAGGGTGTGCGGTAGCTGCATGTAGTCGTGGATATACGTGTGCGACGCCTTCAAGTAAACCAGACACGCCGGAACAAAGGAAGGGTCGAGTCGGCACACGCGATCATGATGTTCATACTGCACGTTGGAGAGAATCGCGCCAACAATGTACTGTTGCCGTGTGGGCTGCAGCCGCGCTGACAGGCCCGCAGCCGCAATGCAGGTTGTGTCGTATACCAGAATGTTATTCAGGCCGTTCGCTACGGACTGGCCCGATGTGAGCCCTGGACACAGTGGCGAGCTCCCAAACACATAGAAAGAGGACGTCAGCCACGCGCTCGGCACCGGGTACGAGGCATCGAGTGGCACGATGCTGTGAAAGGCCGCTTGCGCTGCGACATTCCCGACGAGCGGCGCACGAAGAAGCTCCACGAACGACGAGAGCAGCTGCTGCAAGGACGGTGGCGGCGAGATGTACACCATGTCGATGGATCCAAACGGCCCCAGGACGGAGGCGGTTAGTTCATAGCCTTCGGGCAGTGGCGAGGGTAGGGTTCCGTTGGCCATGTAGACGGCGGAGAGAGTCGTGTTGGCAAAAGCGTGCTTTGCACTCGATCGAAGAAGACTTGAACCAGCAATGCATGACGCGTTGGAGATCACCGCCGAGAGGTCATTCGCTAAGGCCCAGTACATTTTGAACGTGGATTGACTGCCGAAGCGATACGTAGAGAGCTGAGACGATAGCCCGAGGGAATAGACGACGCCATACGCGTTGGTGATCGAGTACTGGTTGCGTACACCGAGGCGCTTGTAGTTTTGCCACTGCGTGCCACTGCGTATCAAACGTCACCAACCCGTGGTGAAGCCAGTACGCTGCTTCGTCACTAACCCGGCGACGTGGTCGTGGCGAGCCAGGCTGCACCCGCCGCCGACAGCCGCAGCTCGGATGCGATCGTAATATCAAACGCGGTGCTCCAGCACGCGAGAAACGCATCAAAATCAATGTTGCGAAGCACCGTCTCCAGAAAGGCAGCACCGTTCGATGTCATGCTTGAACACCGCGCTTGGCGCTTGGCCGTGTTGGCCATCTCCCAGCGCCTGGCCATGTCTACGTAGCAGTACGGCGAGAAGATCCATGGCGCGTCGCAGCCGCTCGACCGACGCAGACCTTGAATCGTCGCCTCGATGGTGTGGAGAAGGGTGTGCTGGAGGTACGCGCCGTAGTTGGCAGGCGACGTCACGACCGCCGACGGCGACGCAAACGATGCCATCAAGTTGATACTTGGTCGGTCGAGTGCTAGAGAGAGCATGGTCGTATTGCCCAGGACGAGCTGCTCGTTGAGCCAGTTGGCGAAAAATGCGTGGGCCCCCGTCGTGTTGAAGGTCGCCCAGAAGACGTCGTTGGCAAGGTTGACCCGCGACACGGTGAGGTACGAGATGGAGCCAACGATGGACGAAGCGACGTAGCAAAGACCGAGCATCCGAACAGCGTGGACCCAACGGCTCGACGCTATGGAAGGCACATGGTGTGAGGCGAGAGCAGGTCCATTCTTGTGTTTGGTGGAAGTGGCAAAGACAGGGCGAGGCAACACAGCAAGATGCGACGTTGTGGAGAGCTCGTCTCGGACCAAGCGCCAGAGCTTGACGTCAAAGATGTATGGTTTGCCTCCGAACCGCAACGGCAGGAGGCCCGCGAGGACGCAGCTTACGTGGTCGACGGACACTCGGGTCGACGATGACTCGGTCCTCAAAAAGACATGCGAGACGCTGCTCAATAAGAGTGGTGCCTCGATCGTGGCGCGATGGTTGACTTCCCTGGCGGCGCGCAGCAAGCTCCAGCTCAGCGAGACGACGATGCCAGCGGCTTGGATTCCACCGATGGCCGCCATACGAGTGAGACTGCCGACCGACACGACGCCACTCGTGCACGCCACGCCATAGTCCATGTCGACACCGACACACTCTCTTTGGAGCGTCCCTGTCACTTGTACAGGGTCACTGACCTCGAGAAGAAACATAAGGAGCCACGAGACCAAACTTCCAAAAGTACTGCACGGCGCGGTAGACTGACGCGTCACCAGCACCAAGATGTCACTCACCATATACGTCAACCACGTGGCCTCGCCCGTGACAACCGCCGTCGCTAGCCAACTCCTTGGACTCGCAACAAACCGAGAGACTCCATCCGATGACGTTGCGAGAGAGAGATTGGCCGAGCTCAGCAACAACATGGCTGACGCACCTCGCAGAAAGGCCAGTGGTCGGCCGAGCCAGACAGCGCTCACGATCCGGTTGAAGAAGAAGAGGTTGACCCCGTTGAACCGACAGCGCGTCTTGATGGCGTACACCACAGTGAGACCGCCGACGCCGACGAGAATCACCGAGGTGGCGACCACGAGGTAGTAGAGAATCTGCGTCGCAGTCTGGAGCGGCTGCGTCCCTGTTGTGTACAGCTGAGGCGTATAGAGGTTCGAGATGAGTGTGAGAGCGCCGACGTCGCCTTGGAACGAGATAACTTCGCGACGGCCGAGGGCCCAGTCGACAAGGAAGAGCCAACCAAAGAGAGAAAACGATGGCTCGAGGAGTGGCTGGCGCAGGACGACCCACGAACCATTGGCGGCGATTGCATATTGCATCAAGCCGACGTCCGTAGTCATGGTGCTAGAAACCGTTGACGCCAGAGCATCCAGTGGAATGTGGAGCGGAGTGACGGCGTCGAGGGCAGCTTCACACACTGACGCGGGGGACGCAGCTCGACAGACATCACGAATGCTCATGTTGGTGGTGGCAGCACGCGCAAGAAGCAGTGCCACTGGGTCGAACGTGATTGTGAGTGGCTCGGGCCTCGTGCAATCATCGAAAAAATCAAACGGCTGCTGTGGATACGAGGTGCTTGGAAGTGCCGTACACATGAGATTGCCTCCGTAATAGCTCGCATAGTTGCGCCAAGCGAGTGGCGTGAGCGCTAGAGACGCTGGTGGCAGAGTCCCGAGGCGTGGCTGGGACGCATGTAGAGTGCCAACTAGAGCTTGGAGGGTGCTGGGGGCTTGGATGAAAAGGCAGTCGACGCTCTGGAACGGACCAATGACTCTGCGAAAGATTTCCAATTGATTTTCGAATTGCCCCGACACGGATGTCACTCCTTCCAGCACCTCGATATCAATGGCCGGCATGTCCGCAGATGCGTTGGCCCCAAAGAAGCGCGAGGAGCCTCGGACCAGGCTTCGGTTGACAAACTGAGGCGACCAAAGGCTATTGAGCGGCAGCCAAAACAGAGCCGACGACGTCCATGGACCGGCCTGTTGTGGTAGGTTCTTGAGCGACAACACTTGCTGCATGCCAATGGCGTTCTCCAAAACGATGGTTTCGTGGATGCTCGACTGCCACCGATTGTGCCATTGCAGCTGAAACGATACCAAGCCAAAGGTTTGCCAGTACTTGAGCTCGTCGTCGCACGTCGTTGTGTCCCGCGCGATTGACACTGCCTTCAAAAAGGCCCGGCCGTGTGAGGACTCTTCAAGAGCGAGTTGCACGGCCACCGTAAACGGCCCGTTTTCGCCGCCCCAAATCGTCATGTAGTCGGCCCAGACCACGTTGCGCAAGATCGCTTCCATGTAGACTGCCGCATTCGATGCATAGCGCTCGCGGCACCGTTGCTGCCGCGCCTCTGTCAGCGCGACCTCAAACGACTGGCCAAAGTCGATCCAGCAGTGCTGCACGTTCATTCGCATCGACCATGACGCGCTGAGTGTCCGTAGTTGACGCACGGCGTACTCGATCGACGTGAGCTCAGAGAAGAGAATCGTTCGCGCATAGGTCGGGAGTACGTTGGTCGTTGCACGCGTCAAGTTGTACGTCTTGGGGCTCGTGGCGTTGGCGCCATAGAGATGGAGGGCTCCAGTGCCAGCGGTGGCTAGCCGCGCGTTGATCACGTCGATGAGGAGGGCCTCGCAGCCCGTCGGTGTAAAGCCCGCCCACCAGAGGTCGTTGGCGAGACTGGGTGCGAGCAACCAGAGGTACCAGACACCGAAGCTGAGCGACACGGCAAGGTAGACGAGACCGGCAACGACTCGACCGCGCTGTCGGCGAGGATCGTGTGTGACGGGGATATACTCCGTGGACGGTGCAACTTGATGGCGGGCATGGGTTCGAGACCGCAGCTGGTGGCAGTCAAAACGACGGTCGGGCAGTTTCGCTACTACAGTAGTACTAGTACTGCAGGACGACTTGGATCCGGTTGAAGTCTGCGGTCCCGATGGCAAACTTGACATTGCCGTGACGTATTTAACAGTTAGTAGAACTGCACTTGGTTCTTCGGCGTTCTACCCTCTCAGATCCCTCTGTCACATTGTCGCTCCTTATTAGTGGCGACGAAGGAAGGGTCTCCATGAGTCGAAGTCACGCCAATCCAGAGCCTTCTGAGCCAACAGTATTAACCTTCTACACATAGCGAGACGATGTCGGCAGCAGCGAGGTAAGTATACCCAAAGCAAGTGTCCATCTCTTTCTATGGACCCGTTCATAAAGTATCTCGCGCCGTCGTGGCTCGTCTCAGAGTTGCAGCGTGTTGCAGTCTGCAACGCGCCCCATTTCGAAGCCGAGTGTGGTATCGTTGACGCCCATCCAATATTGTCCTTATTTAGTTTAATAATAGTAGACGCTATTAAACTAACACTAGTACGCATATGCACCGCTAGCAATCTGGTAGCACGAGGCGTTGAAAAGAGGTGGATAGCGCCGTGGGCTCGCAGAGAAGCGAGTTCTTGATGACGAGGAAGACAGGACGGAGCCAACGCCGAGACGCGCGACACCACGTGGGCCTTCCCGCTTACAGTACCACGGCAGCCGTCTCGATCGTTTTAAGCTGCCCCAACAAACCACGGAGACAGACCAAGGGCAGGAGCTGGACCAATGGCATATCTTGGTGGCACTAGGCCACTATCACCACTACTAGACAATGCCATTGGCCCCAGACCAAACAAAGCGAACGCATATCCGCTGTCCCACGCAAGAATGTGCTTTTCTGGGGCAGACACGATCCTGATATGTACCCGCATTCGGCCCTCGAGACCGTCGTCTTTTTAGCACTGCATCTCTACGATCACTGTAGCATCGTACGTGACAGTTGTAGCAGAACCTCTCGACCTCTAGAACCGGCACCGAGGCAGGAACGACGGCGACACACTCGATGTGCTTTCGGCTGTCCATGGCTGTAGAGGGTGTAATGTGTGCCATCAGCCTCACGCGAAGCATAGCCCCTTCCGCATGCACCCATTTTATCGAATGCGGCTTCGAAAATAAGTTAGGCCCCGACCAGGTCCCTGTGAAAATAATTTAGGCTCCAGCCCATTCCCTGTGAAAAACACGTTTCTACTATCGGAATGAAAAGGTAGGACCTAGGAGGTGGGGCCCAAACAAAAGAGTAGAACCGCCTGTCTGGTCTAAAATCGGGTGCCGCCACCAGTCGCTGTCTCTCCGCGGGTCGTTGAACCACTTCACGTCTCGCCGGCCGCCAACGCATGGGCCAATGCTACGCCACGTCCTCAGCCGCGATTCACCACCTCCTCTGCTGCTCCGCGCCGCCCCGCCACGAGATGCCCAACGACGTCGTCGCGGCCAGTAGTAGCGTGCTCACGAACCGCGACCTCTGGCGCAGCATCACGGCCTTCCAGCCGGGCACCCGCTTCCTCATCAAGCGCCTTGTGCGGCAATGGCGCGGCCAGCGCGAGCCCGCTGCCCGCGCACGGCTCATCTTGGATGCGATCGCAGACCCGGTCTCTCGCATGCTCTTTCTGCGCGAGCTGTACACATCGTCGACACGGTACTTTTCACGCACGTTCATGAACCTTTCCGCAAGCTACGGGTACCACGACGTGCTCGTCTTCCTCCACGAGCACCGCAAGAACGGGTGCACGACGGACGCGATGGACCTCGCCGCCGCCAACGGCCACGTCGCGATCGTTGCGTTCTTGCACCAGCACCGCAATGAAGGCTGCACGACGCGCGCCATGGACGTCGCGGCCGCCAACGGTCACCTCGACGTCGTCCGGTTTCTACATCTCTTCCGCAAGGAAGGCTGCACCACACAGGCGATGGACTTGGCGGCAGCGAACGGCCACTTGGACATTGTCCGGTTTCTCCATGCCAACCGCACCGAAGGCCCGACGATGCACAATGCGTCATGGGACACGATCGAGCGGATGCGCAGCTGGCGCTACTGCCAATGGACGGCCATGTACGGCTACTGGAAGGTGCAAGGCCGGCGCACGAGCGTATACCGGCGAACATGCAGCAGCAGCCTCGTGACACTGGCCTGCGACCTCGACGACCTCGACGACGACCCGCTCACGTCCACGCGGGCGTGCTCGCTCGAGATGCACCTGGTCGACACGAGCGCTGTGGGTGGTTGTACCTCATTTGCCATGGACTGGGCCATCGCGAATGGCCACGCCGACGTCGTCGCGTTCCTTGCCGACGCGCGGCAGCTGCGATGCACACGCGAAATGCACCGCTTGGCCCTTGCACGTGGCCACGACGCAGTCGCTACCTGCATTGCCCCGCTGCTGGTCGCGTGAGCCGTATTATTTATTCCGTCATAATCTTAAAACTAAACTAACTACGCTACTATGCGATCTAGTAGTACGACGCCCGCGTCGTCTCGAGCTCGTGCTGGATCGTGACGGCACTCGGTCGATCCAGCGGGTTGGGTGACAAGCAGCGCGTCGCGAGCGACTGCACCCACGACGGACACGCCGGCGTAAACACGGGCGCCACGTCGCCGTCCATGATGCGCTGCATGAGCCGCTTGTCTTCCTCGGCCTGATCATGCGTTGTCGTCGCCTTGTCCTCGTCGTCGTCCTCGTCCTCATCATTCACGTCGTCATGCCAATGCCCGTACGGCACGTCGTGCGTATCGAGCTCCGAGAGCAGGAGGCCG
>NW_012156441.1:142392-150452 GCF_000151545.1 Saprolegnia parasitica CBS 223.65
AAACGGGTCGCCGCGAAGCACCTCGGGGGCCATGTAGCGGAAGCTGCTGCTCGGCGCTTGGGCATCGAGCATCATGAGCTTGGCGCCTTTGACACCGTCGAGGAGGACGTTGGCCGCGCACACGTGGCCGTGCACAAAGTTGGCCGTGTTGTGGAGGTACGCCAGCGCACTCACAATCTGCTCGAGTGTCTTGGTCTTCCACTTCCATAGAATCTGCTGCGTGTTGAGGTTGCGCAAGTACGTTTCGAGGTCGCCCATGTCCATGTACTCTTGCACAAGCATGAGGTCTTTTGGTGTCGTCCATGACACGCCGTGCAGCGCGAGCACGTAGCGGCTGTCGAGGCTACCAATTTTCAAAAATCAGACAAATGGCCGAAAATGCATGGGGGTAGGGTTGGAAAAAAACATACCGCGTGGCCGCCAACACTTGCTGAATGCCGGTTTGCATCTCGGACGTGGTCGACGACGACGTAAAGAGGTATCGGATCGAGACCACGTGGCCTTCAAAGAGTCCTTTCCAGAGGTCCCCCGTGCTGAGGCGATCGAGGACGACGACTTGATCGAGCGGGAGCCGAAAGTCTCCGAGCAGATCGATGTCTCGCATCGTTTGAAGGTCCTTAACCTGCAGCACGTACGCCGTGTCGTTCTCTCGAGCCGTCCTCTTGGCCTCGCGCATGTGCTTGTAGTGGCGGCAGTAGATGAAAGCTGCGACTGCGAAAACGACGGCCGCACCAATGCAGCCGGCAAGGATGACGCTGGCTACGCATCGCATGAGCTCGAAAAGGTGCAAGAGCGGGAACTCACTGTTGAGCGCTTTGGCGCCAAACACACACGCCTTCATGCCCCACAGATCTTCAATCGATCCGGCGCATTGGGTCGGCGATGCAAACACAAAGCTAGCTGGTGCCGGCAGCTGCGAGAGGCCGTCGTACGTCGTCCGGTCCATCGAGAAGCTCGAGAGACTGCACTTGGCGCACGAACTAGACGACGGATCATGAGCGTAGGGTGCAAGATGAGAGACGTACAAGGCCGGTGCCTCCGATGTCATTTGGAGGTTTTCGATCGACTGGAGCGGGTTCTCATCCAAGTTGCTAGCGCCAAGGGACATGAGACGAGAGATATGATGTAGTATGTTTCTCGTACAGAGAGGTCAAGCGAATGCCATCGAGCGCGCCAAAGGCAGTGAGCTGGTTCGACGCAAGGTTCCTATATCAAGACATATGAGTCAGCCACTTGCATGGTATCGCTGTTGCAGCGTACAGGCTCGTGAGCGACGTCGGAAGCGCGTTGGATGCGAGGCTCGTGAGCTTGTTGCTGCTGAGATCCCTACGTGTCTACCGTGAGCGCGCATCACAACACGGGCTTGGGTCGTACAAGGCTGCGAGGCTGCTGGCCGCCGTGACCGATGGCGGCGCTGTCATGCCGGCATTCTGCACCTTCCTATGTAGCATCCACCGCATGAGTCGCGCAGTTGACAGCTACAAGTTGACTCGTATATACAGCGTGGTGAGTGTCGTCGGCAGCGCCGGCC
Source organism: Saprolegnia parasitica CBS 223.65 (assembly GCF_000151545.1). Lineage (NCBI taxonomy): Eukaryota > Oomycota > Saprolegniomycetes > Saprolegniales > Saprolegniaceae > Saprolegnia > Saprolegnia parasitica. The sequence continues at coordinate 143,924 of NW_012156441.1, forward strand.
AACCGCGCAGCGACGAGTAGCCCTGGAACGACCTAGCACACACGACCATGAGCGCGACATCGCAATCGTCGTGGATCTACAAGGTGTGAATGGACGGCGAGAGCTGCATGCTGCTGAGGTCGATGGTCGTGGCCGCGGCGCTCTGGAGCGTCCTACCCGCCGCATGTGAGCGACTCTCAGGAAAGGATCGCGGCGACATACAGCGTCGGCGCCGTGTAGCTGCGGACGTCGCCCAGCAGCGTCATGTCGGTGAACGTCGTCTGCGCGTCCGGAAAGGTCTTGGTCACGTTGCAGGCGTGGCCGACCGTCGCGCTGGCCGTGACGACGCAGACCGTGGCCCGCGCCTGGAGGCACATGGCGTCCGCCGCAAGGAGCGTTGCGTTTGCTGGCAGCGTGTACGGGCACGTCGTGGCCGCGGTCAATACCATGGCAACCATGGTGGGTCTCTGATGACGAGTATTCACGAGTGGCCGCGACATGCGCCAGTGATTTCAGCAATCTGGCATGCGAACCACGCACGTTACTCGCACCGTGACACGACACGCGGATCAGACGGCGCCACAAATCAACCTGCGCGCCTGCGACCATGGAGCCAGCGACGACGTCGACGCCACGGCGGCCGCCAGCAGCAGCCAGAACCAACCGCGCAGCTTGGGCTTGGGCCGCAGCGGGAGTCGATGACGCAGCGAAAAAAGCTGTCGACAGGAAAATACAGTGTATGGAGGCTGGCATTGGGTGGAAAGGCAGGGATCGTAGTGATAGGAGCAGCACGCGTTGGCAAGCGATGGGACAGGTGCCGGTCGAGGTGGCGGTGCGTGATTATGCTGGGCGAACGCAGTCAAGTGTCGTTGCCGCACCAAGCATGGGTACGTACATGCACGGTAACGTCGGGAGACGCCTGCGGGTGGTCGGACAGCACTGAGCAGCAACTCGCCGCATTTCGAGTCGATCCCATCGACCACTCGAATACAATGTACACCGACGCTCAACTAAAGTATGTACTGTAGTATTCATAGTTTAGGGACCTTTGCCGTACTGTACTCATCGGTATACAGCGTCCGATACACTGGATACGATTGACTGTCGCTTGAAGCGCGCCATGCAACTTGACGTAACGTTCGTAACTGCTGCTACACGGCGCAAGGCTAGGACTCGCCGTCGACGTGCACCATCAGTACCGATAAGCTTTTATCTTATCGTACACATCTCGGTCTTTTGCGTGGGGTTCCGCGTCGGTGGAGGGTCCAAAGAATGTTAGTAGTACGTACTTCTACTAGAGCTCCGCTACACCGCAGATGGCTCTGCCATCGACACCCGCGCGGAGGTAGTATGCACGATTACGCCTTCTCGTTAAGTAATCGGGAGCCTTCGAGAAGGTTGCAAAAGGCGCGTGCGTGCTTGGGATGCCAACTCGAGTCATCAGCGTCCTGCGTGGTGGAGCTGTGTCACCAACGCTTCGATTCTACTGCACGCCTTCATCACTGGATCCAGCCCCGTAGCGCACGTCGAACGATATCAAGGGAATTCACAATCTCCCTTGAACGATACATATACATCTACTTGTTGAAAGCTATTCGATGCAGGTTGCGCGCTCATTATCGCGGCAATTGCAGTCTGGCCTCGCCGCGCGGTGAAAAATAGTCGACCGCGATGCACACGCGACCATATGCAAGTGTTTCGGTCGCCCCCGTCGGCAGTTGAATGACGAGGTCGTCGTCACTCTGCCGTTGGACGACGACGCGGACAATATCGCTGCCGTCGCGAATGAAAGCGTGCTGGACTAGCAAGCGCGGAGTCACCTGCACGTAGAGTCGAAGGAGCGTCGCCTTGAGCACGAGTCGGTAGATGCCTTCCGTACGCCGGCCTCGTTGGGCCATCGACGTGTAAATCCCAAGCCACGTGCCGCATGCAAAGTTGATAGGAGCCAGAGGTACCAGCTCCGCGCCGGAAGCCGTGAACGCGTTGGTTGTCGTGGTGTCGGAAGCGGACGGCGCAGAGTCACTCGTGGATGGAGCATCGGATGGGCGCTCGGTGGCTGGCGTCACTGGCTCGACGTCGGGATCGGTGGTTTCGGGTGCAGCACTCGGGCCGCTAGCTTCTGTCGTTGCTTTAAGCGCCTTGGTCGCGCGAAGCCTCTTCTTCGGTGGCTATGCATGCAAGCACCGTCGTCGAGGGTACTGGGATAGCGTATTCTATTACCTCTTTCGGAGTTTTCTCCTTGCGGCGTGGAGGTGTCGGCAGGATGATTGGCACTGGCGGCTTGTCTGCGAGCGGGTTTCTCTACAAGAATATGAACATGCGTACTTGGCAAGGATCGATGTGTGTACCATGAACGCGGCAGGACGACCAATGTTGAAGAGGTTGACAGGCGGCCGCATGATGGGCAACCGATGCGGGACCAAAGGCGATGGAGGGCGTGAGGCCGGTGCGTCAGAGTCGTCTGATTCGCTGGACACGTCGCACGCCGTGGCCTGCATTGGAGCCGCTTCGGGACCCTCAACAGACTGCCCGACAGGTGGCTCGGGCGACGCGTCGATGGGTGCCTGCGAAGGCTCGTTGGCCGATGCGTCCATGGCCTCATCCGCGGGCGATTCGTCTGGCACCACCGCAGCCGCTTCAGCCGGCGCCTCGTTTGGGATGGCGGCAGGCGCTTCGATTGGCTCGTCCGTGGTGGCAGCGACGGGCTCGAGCGCGCGTGCTTCATCGGCGTCTTGCACAGGTGCTTCCTTTGCCTCTTCTTCGGCTGCGTTTGTTGCACCAGGCTCGTCAGGAGCTGTCGCAGGCTCATCGACGTGTAGCGCTGGTAAAGCCATGTACTCGGCGAGCTTGGCCATCCATGCCTAGTCATGCGTCGTGAGGCGGCGGGCGAGCTGGCAGTAGGCCGTACCTCTTGCAGCGCCACGTAGAAGGCAGCGTCGCGGCCTGGGAGCAGGTCGTTCGCGAAGCCTTCGCCGCAGATCTCGTGGATGACCCGCGTGTAGAGCTCGCGCGCCTGGCCGTGGCACGTTCGGTCAATTTGGTCCATGGAGCCACCTCGCACTATCAAAAGCCAGAGGTTTTGCAGAAAGTGCACTATCGAATATGACAGGATATTCTGCGCCATGACGTGGCAGCCCCAGTGGTGCGCATTCGTTTCGCCATCGAGTCCAACCAAGGGACTCGAGTCCAACGCACCAATACAATAGTAGACAGGAGTTTGAGATATACATCCAACTATTCTAGGGAGCTTCTCTTGGTGATGAACGACCTTTCGACTTCGTAAGCATGATGCGACCCACAAAGGCGGGAAGGCTCGGTCCTGTAGAGACGACTGGAAGAGAACACCCACATGATGCAGGCCACCATTCATCGCATCGCGAAGCAGCAGCCCAAATCCTTTCCCGACAGCTTGCGATCTTTCGATTCGAAGTCCGAACCGTTCTTGATTTGTCGGAGTGCATGTACCTTCCTTCTTTTGTATTCGACGTTGGTCGATGCAGCGTCGGAACCGCACCTTGGCCCCGCCTGTCTCACGTGTCGTGGTCCACAGACAGCAATGACACTAAGCAACATGACGTCCACAGCCGATGGGATCAACATGAATGAATATTTGGCTCGTCTCGGGCTCACGCGCGACGCTTTGACGTCGTACGCCCCGCGCTCGCTCGAGCTGCTCACGCTACTCCAAGAGACCCACGCAATTGCGATCCCGTTTGAGAACCTCGCGCCTGCCCGCGTCTTCCCCGTCCACCCCGACCACGTCGATGCTTCGATTCCCGGCCAAGTCGTCTCGATCGCCTCGGACAAGATTTTCCAGAAGCTCGTCCGTGACCGTCGAGGCGGCTACTGTTTCGAGACGAACGGTCTCTTTGCCCTTGCGCTGCGATCGCTCGGGTATCAAGTTGATACGATCGGCGGCCGCGTCGTCCTCCCAGCGCCAGACGTGGCGCAGCCGTACTATGAGCTTCAAGCACTGACGCACACGCTGCTCCTCGTGTACGTCGAGGGCGATGACACGCCGTACCTCTGTGACGTGGGCTTTGGCGGGCGAGGCATGCCGCCCCGGCCCATGCGACTATGCACGACGGCGTCAATCGAACTCGCAACAGGCGAGCGCTATGCCCTCGCGCGCGCCCATGTCAACCACGCTGTGGAACCAAGTACGTATGGCGGCTGCTTGGATGTGTCCATCTCGGACGGCGCCAACTGGGCCGTGGTTTACGCAACGGGCCCCAACAAGCCCATGCATCCCAGCTATGTCTTTCATCCCGCCATGAAGATGGCCGCCAAGGACTACGAGATGGCCAACTGGTACTGCTCGACGAGTCCGTTTCCGAACATGACGCGGCATCCTATCGTCGCCCTGCGCACTGGAAAGCAGCTGCTGACGCTGCGCGACAACGCGTTTAGTGTCATTGAGGACGGGCGCGTCATTGAGAGTCGCACAATCGAACGTGACGAGCTTCTCGACTTGCTGCGCGACCGGTTTGGCTTGACGCCGTAGATAGTGGCCTAAATCCTCCTAAATCCTCCTAAATCTGCATGAAAAATCGAGGTTGTGTCCTTCTTGCATCAACGACGAGCCTGAGATGACGTAGTACTCGTACGTAACTTCTGGGCTCGAATGATGTTGCTTGATGCTTTAGATGTCTTGGGTAACAAGGTGAATGGAACGCAGACGTTCTTGCCATCATTATCGCCTTCGTTCTACTGCTCTTGATGTCCTAAAGCTGCCATTTCTGGTCCGTGTCGACAGGATGAAGCGTTGCACCGATCCTGTGGTTGACATTGCCATCGATCTATTCACTGAAAGTTGTCTCTAGCATGCACGACCTGCGATTGGTCAGATTGCTGGTACCAACGTACTACATGTAGTATCTGGTAGCAGGGCGCCATACGTGGCAGTCGCAGAGGACACCTCGACGCGTGGCGCGACGTCAAACTCAAATTCGGTGTGTAGGGACCTCGTGCGTCTCGTAGTAATGACGTCAAAAGCTGTGGGGCATACCATTATGCCTGTCTCCTCTACGAATGCTCTGGAGTGCGACGTCACCTCGTCCCGCGGATCGCGCTCCTGCCTCCGCCTACCTAAATCAAGTCCCTCAACCGAGTACACACAACGAAGAACGTCCGACAGTTTTATTTAGCATAGTTTTATCTACTGTAATAGACGACCCACTTCAACAACAACGAATGCTCTGGAGCGCAGTAGTGCCAAGTTGAGTCGAGGCAACTACCGGTATCACTACGAGCGCTGGCTACCACTCTAGTTATCAGCATCGCATTTTTCCAGGGACAATGTTATACTGTTCAGTTGTATGTGAGAGTTTTCTCGACGCCGTTGTAGCCTGTTCTCTGTCGCTTTCGACGCTCGTGCCATGCGTTTACTGGTAAATCTTGGCAGAGTAAAATCACCTCGTACCCCGTGTAAAATACATGGTCGTTCCAATGCGTGCATGCATCGAACAACGAGATCAAGCATCGCAAACACGGCCGCGACAGCTTCTACGCGTCGAACCGCCGAGCTTGGACACCATGAATCGCACGGGGCAATTTGGACTGTCGCTTGTTTTGCGTTCCATGAATCAATTGTGATGTTCATCGACCCAGCGTATCTCGTCGTCATGGCTTTGACAAGACTACCAATACATGGTCGACTGCTATCTTCTGTTAGAAAGCTCTCGAAGGTCATAAAGTAGTGTACTACTCTACACGCCGAACAGTACAAGGGGCATTTGCCCTGCTTCAACCATACAAAAATCACCCAAATTTCCAGGACCAAAATTGAAATCGGATTTGATTCGAAATGGTTTCATCATCCATGGTGTCACCTTGATGCTGCTCCAGACGTCCATGCGCTGCCGTTCGTGGTTGCGCTGCCATGTTGACGCCAGCTTGGGACGCCAAACCTGTCAAATCCAATGCTATCGATGCATTGCAAGAGGGTATCATATCTTAGAGACTGAACCGTGGTGTCGATTCCTAAACGTGGCATGTGCCATCATCCATCACGTAAACATTGGCACATGCCAGTTTTAATCACCACTTAATATGGCATTTCCGGATTTGACTGGCCCATTCCACTCGATGTTGCGGCAACTCGTCTCGGCGCGGTCCCGCGCCCGCGTGCTGCTGGCCGCGCGGAGCTTCGCGTCGGTGCCCACGGACATTGCCAAGCTGCGCAACATTGGCATCCTCGCCCACATTGACGCCGGGAAGACGACGACGACCGAGCGCATGCTCTTCTACTCGGGTACAGCTTCAAGCTTCCAGCACGATGATCGGTAGCCTGCGCGTAGGCGCCATCACGCGCATGGGCGAGGTCCACGATGGCGACACGACCATGGACTTTATGCCGCAGAGCGCGAGCGCGGTATCACGATTGGGTCGGCGGCCATCTCGTTCGACTGGAAGGACCACCGCATCAACCTCATCGACACGCCGGGCATGTCGACTTTACCATCGAGTCGAGCGCGCGTGCGTGTGCTGACGTGCGTGCCGTCTTTGACGGTGTCGCGCGTCGAAGTACAGAAGCATGGGCGGCTGCGTC
>NW_012156441.1:150552-155045 GCF_000151545.1 Saprolegnia parasitica CBS 223.65
AACGGCAATAGATTCAACGTCGTCGCGCTTCCAATCCAGATTCCGATGGGCGAAAACAGTGATTTTTACGGCGTCGTCGATATCATCACCATGGAAATGCTCACGTGGCACGGCGACGACGGCGAGCAAGTCCGCCGGTACCCGCTTCGATCCTCGGTAGAGCACTCGTTTGACGCGCGCTGCGTAGGCTGCCTCTCCTCCCGGTGACAGGCAACGAGAAAATGCAAGCACTCTACGCCAAGGCGGCGGCCGCGCGGGCTGCGTACGACTCCATCCGTCGATTTCTCGACGTGTCGTACATCATTTTTGTCTCTTAGGTTGGTCGAGAAAGCCTCGGATTTTGACGACGTCCTCGGCGACCTTTTTCTTATGGAAGAGCAAGTCGATGACGCAACGCTCAAGGCTGCATTGCGCCGCATCACGGTGCGCAAGCCCGACGACGCGCCGCGAGCGGTTTTGACCCTCTGCGGCAGGTAGTCCCTGCTTCGATCCTCGCATTCGGAAAGTATTGACCGTTGATTTTTAGTGCGCTCAAAAACAAGGGGGTGCAGCCGCTCTTGGACGCCGTCGTCGACTACTTGCCGTCGCCCGCCGACCCGTCGAGCTCGCCCTTTGAGGCGACGCAGATCGACAAGAACCACACGGTGCTTAAGACGCTTGAAAAAGAGGCCGACGCTTCGAGCCCGCTCTCGCTCCTCGCTTTCAAGGTCGGTGGCTGCTACCCTTTTGCGCTAAAATACGGTGACGAGTAGGTCAAGCACGACCGGCAGCGCGGCCCGATTGTGTTTTTCCGCGTCTACTCGGGCACGCTCAATGCCAAAGCGCAGCTGCTCAACACGACGCGGTATGCGCTTCGAACCTCCATGACAATATGATCTTAACCCTATGCCTAGAAATGCCAAGGAGCGTATCACGCGCCTCATGCAGGTGGCGGCCGACGACGCCGACGAAGTCGAGCTCATCACGGCTGGCAACATTGGCGCCGCCGTCGGACTCAAGAACACGTACCGTCCATCATATCACTCCGAAGCTCATGCTGCGCTGCATAGGTTTACGGGGGATACGCTGATTGCGGCCAGCGACAACACGCGTCTCCTGCTGCCCGGTGTCGAGATCCCAGCGCCGGTACCCTGCACGAGCCAGTGAGCCCGAAGACGACGACATACTGAGTAGGTCTTTACCTGCTCGATCGAGTCGGACTCGCTGAGCCGCCAAAAAGAGCTCGACGAAGCGCTCCAGCATCTGCAGCGCGAAGACCCGAGCTTTGTGGTGACGCAAGACGAAGAGACAGGCCAGACCTTGGTAAACTATGATTTTGGATGTTTTCGCTCATGTTTGATTCTTTAAATTTTGATTAGATGAGCGGCATGGGCGAGCTGCACATGGAAATCCTCCAGGATCGGCTCAAGACCGAGTACAAGCTCAACCCGTCCGTCGGCAAGATGCGTGTCGCGTATCGCGAGTCGATCTCGGCCACCGTTGACGTACGTCTTTTTCAGGGCTAGGGTTATTAAACCCTAGCCCCGATGCGATCGGTCGTGATGGAAATATTGTCTAGCACGAGTTTCGGTACGATACGATGCTGGGCACCGACCGGCAGTTTGCCAAGGTGTCGTTTACGCTGGCTCCGATCGACCCCGAGTCGTCCAAGGACGGCACGAACCGCATCAAGTGGAAGAAGTCGGACTCGAAGGACGCGTCGCTCTTCCAAAAGCTGCCGCATGGCTTTGTCCAAGCGATCGAAGACGGGTTCCAGGTACGTTTATTCTTTTGAGTATTGCGTGGTTTGAGTTTTTTGTGCCTAATAGAGTGGTTTTGGCCGTGGTCCGCTCACGGGCCACCGCCTGGCATACCTCGAAATTACCGTCGACGCGGCCAACTGCGAGTACGACAACGACTCGTCCGCGCAAGCGTTCCGGTCCTGCGCGTCGCTAGCGCTCAAGGAGGCGATCGAGCTCGCGATGCCCGTGCAACTCGAGCCGATGATGGCGCTCCTCGTGCGGACGCCGGATCGGTGCGTCGGTGACATCCTCTCGGACTTGAACTCGCAGCGCCGAGCACACATCCAAGAAGTACGTGTCTACAACAGGTTGGGCTATGTGTTGATGGGAAGAACTAGGTTGGACTTTGCCCGTCCATGCGCGTCGGCCGGAGTCGCATCGACGCCCACGTGCCGCTGGCCAACATGGTGGGATACGCCACGGCGCTGCGCTCCAAGACGCAAGGCGAAGCGGACTTTAGCATGCAGTTCCTCAAGTACTCGCCCGTGCTGTAAAGAGACATTTCGAGCTAGTACATCAACAACATCGAAAGCCCCGCGTGGGATCTATTGTCAGTCCGCCTTGAGCTTTCCACGTCGTCGCTCATTGGAATGGGCTGCGATGCAGGAGCCGTGTCAACGCCTGTGAGCGTACATGGTCGACCACGTGTCGTTCTGAGTCTTTGCGTGAAGCAAACTAGAACTTTAGAGTGCTAAGTACTGGGACGATGGGATCGAACCGGGAAACAAAGGCTCAGTATGGTCACGTAGTGGTCGGCTTTGTTTTTTCTGGTGGTTGTTGTTGCTGGTCCACAAACAGCGACAGGCGCGAGCCACTTGTCCGACGTCGGTTACCCGGGTGCGGTCGTCGTTGCTATCACCCCTTTGCATGATCAAGCACCACGTCTCAGTCCCTCCTGAGCTACCAACTTCAACATGCCGATAATGATTGCCTCGTCATTCGAGGTCGTGAATCTTGGTCGCGGTCGAAAGCTTGTTTATGCAGAGCGCCAATGAGAGACATCGGCGCCGTGACGACTGGCTGGTATCAGCGGAGACATAGCAACTTGGATGTTTGAGAGGTATCCTGGCCATGTCTTGCCACAACACGGAGGCTCAGCTCTGCGCGCCGCTAGTTTGTCGAGCGCAGCTGACAAGATCGAGCTGCATATCGCTTCGTAGCGCAAAGCGAGGTACTACTAGTATCTCGCAAGCGAATGGTCAATGCCGCCCAACGAGCGACGACACCAGCAGTGGCACCACGTGAGAATTGTGTAGTTCATGTGTGAAATCACGATTTTGCTCGATGCCTTTACTTGCCAACACACTAACAATCCATCAAAGAGTCTCCAGCGGTGGAGCTCGCTTTCATACAGAGTATAGTTTTAGTGCTTTGCTCATACTCCGTGGCGTGCGCTCTGCGATTCATCTCCGATATTTACCTTCGCGAACTTGAACGCGGTATCCAAACCAGATGGCAACGAATGGAGGGCTGTCGAGTGTCATTGGCACAAGTTCTCTCGGGGCTATCTATGCATTTAGCCGCATCGGGTAGTTCCTGCCGGAAGAGGCCATCGATGAACGATGCATCGCGCTTCAATCGAAACGGTACGCGGGGTGGGCAACGTGATCTGACATGCGACCTGCAACAGCTGTTCCTTGTCGTGCAATTTGGAAAACCATACGTTTCTCGGTCCTCCGCACGAATCGCTTGGCGTTCCAGCGGCTCATTTTCATTTTCGCTCGTTCTGCAGCATGCGAGAAATTGTCGCCGAACCGCCGAGCCCATCGCAGGACGCGTCGCATATGCACAACGTACTACTGCCGTCGCCAGCGTACACTGTCCTCCAGTCGCCCGCAACGCTCGTCATAACCCCGACGCACGACACCAGCACCGTGCTCGAGATCAAGGAGACGCCTCCACCGCCCAAGTCGTTTTGCCAAAAGCTACTGCCCGCGCTCAGCTCGGCCTTTGTGACGTCCATCGCGTACATTGATCCTGGTAGCATGGCGTCCAACATCGAAGGTGGCGCCGAGTATGGCCTCACGCTGCTCTGGGTCATCCTCTGCTCCAGCTTGATTGCGATGCTCTTTCAAATCCTCTCGGCCAAGCTCGGCCTCGCCTCCGGGAAGAGCTTGGCCCAGGTCACGCGCGACGCATGGCCCAAGTGGGCTGTGTACGTCTGCTGGTTTGTCGCTGAAGTGAGCGTCGTGACGTGCGACGTCTCCGAGTTCATCGGCGCCGCCGTCGCGTACAAGCTCCTCTTTGGCATCCCGCTCGCGTGGGGCGGCGTCCTCACGGGCTTTACGACGCTCGCGCTCCTCCTCGTCCACAACTCCAAGGCCGCGTACTTTGAAGCCGCGATCTTTGCGTTCGTGTCGATGATTGTCGTCTGCTACATCGTCCAAACCGCGCTCTCGTCCGTCGACTGGCCCCGAGTCGCGTACCATACCTTTGTACCGAGTTTTGACGGGCCTGGGAGCGTTGTCAACGCCGTCGGCATCGTCGGCGCGACGGTCACGCCCTACGCCATCTTCTTGCACTCGGAGCTCACGAAAGGCCGACACGAGCTCGGTCTCGCAGGCGACACCATCTTGCCGCCGCTCAAGTTTGAGATTGCAGGCATTGCGATCGCACTCGGTGTCGCTGCGATCGTCAATATCGCGATGCTGACCATGTCGGCCTCGACGTTCTACGTGGCCGGGTATGCAGATCTCGACGTGATGGAGAACG
>NW_012156441.1:155145-166178 GCF_000151545.1 Saprolegnia parasitica CBS 223.65
CTCGCCGGCCAAGTCATCATGGGTGGCTTCACGAGTTTTCATCTGAGCATGTGGCTGCGCTGGGCGATCACGGTCACGCCGTGCTTGGTGGTTCTCTTTTGCGGCTTCTCGCCCACGTCGGTGCTCATGGTGTGCAACGTCGTTGGGAGCTTCTGCGTCCCCTTTTGCCTCGTCCCCGTCGTCGTCTTTACGAGCCAGCGCTCGATCATGGGCGAGTGGACCAACTCGACGTTCATGGTCTGCCTCACGAGCTTCTTGACGCTCTTTGTGATTGGCCTCGACGTCTACTTGATTGTCACGCTCTTTTAGCCGTCGACTTTGTAAATACCAATGTATTATATACCTTTGTAGTACAATACTAGTACAAGAAACCGATTCAAAATCAGTGTACTGAGTATCGGTTTTCCAAACGTGAACAGCGCATAGCACACGTGGGAGACATGCTACGAGCACCGTTCTTTGGTTTTTGGGCTCCCTGTGACATTGTCTAGGCATATCGAATGAAACCAGAGACTTGATTCCAAACTCCAAAAGTCGATCCACCTCGCTCATCTGGGCGCGTGTTGATCGTCCAGATGCTTTGTTAACCCGTCCATTGTCCATTGCGCACTCCTCTAGTATTGCATCTACAAGAGACTTCAAGGATGCCGCAAATGAGTTATACAAGTTATACATCGTCATCGAGTCGACGCTCAGACGCGGCACTTGCTGAGCATCGACGCAAGCTCGAGCGACGTCGGACGATCTTCCACGTGCAGCTGGAGACACTGTTTCGCAATGTCCTGGACCCACCACGGCACGTTCGGACCGTCCAGCGTCGGCTGGAGACGACCCTCGCGCACTTCTTGGACGACATCGTGCTTGGTCAAGGCTCTTCCCGTCGTCGGATGGCGTTTGTCAGCGTACGGCACTTGGTGCGTCGCAAACTCAGACAAGATGATCCCGAACGAGTAGATGTCGGCCGGCGCGCCATAGTTGGTCGCAGAAAACACTTCTGGTGCCATCCACTGGTACGTGCCAATGCCGTTGGTCATGAGATCGTCTTCTTCGGCGACGCGCGACTCGCCAAAGTCGGTGAGCTTGGTGCCCTTGACCGAGTCCAAGAGGACGTTGCGGGACTTGAGGTCGCGGTGGATGATCGGCGGCTTGTACGTGTGGAGGTAGACGAGACCACGGACAATACTGAGAATGCAGTTGAGCTTTCGGTCCCAGCTAAACTGCTCCGGCGACTGGTTCACGAGGTAACTGCGAAGGTCGCCGAGGTCCATGTACTCGACGACGCACTCGATCTCGATCGGGCGGGTCCAGCTGGCGCCGACAAACTTGACAATGTAGTCGCTGTTCATCCTAGTACAAGTGGAGAACGTGTCATGCGCCTGCTTCAAAAAGAAGAAAGAGACGTACTGGGACATGAGGACGATTTCGTCAATGAGCTTTTGAACCATGCGGGCCTCTTGGTTCTTCATGCGCTTGATGGCCACTTGCTTGCCACCGTACGTGCCAAGCCAGACTTCGCCAAACGCACCGGAAGCGAGTGGTTTGTTGGCCGTCACAATAAGCTCCTAGAGCTCAAGCCGGTGGTGGAGAAGCGGCTTGACGTCCAAGAGGACGTCAACGTCGGGGTTGATGACCGTTCGGCGCGAGCCAGTGGTGCCGCTCGTAGCTCCCCCGTGCCGTTGGTGCCAATCGTCTTGGTGCCACTCGTGCCGAGCGTGCGGCCGTTGTTAACGGTGTCAATGTCAACACAGTGTACGAGCTGCAGTTGCGCGTCCACGTCGTGAGGTTCTTGGCGCGCTTGGGAAACATCGTGTTGACCGCCTTGAGATCATGGCAGAGGTCGGCGAGGGCTTCGCCGTTCGCGTTGCGGTAGCCGCGACAAAACCAGCCCATGAAGGCCTCGTTGGCTTCGCGCTGGCCGAGCTTGGCGTTGAAGTCGCCGCCGATGACCGCGTAGAGTCTCTAGATACCACAACCCTTTGTAGCTTATAGATCGTGACGACTTTCTCGAGCACCAAGTACTGCTTCTTGTGTGTTTTTATCTCGAGGATCGCGAAACCGTAGCACACGTGATGCGTGTGGCAAGGCTGACAGCAACCCGTGGAGTCGATCTAGGCACCGACCACTGAGGAACAGCAATGTACTACACTGTCCATCGTGCCCAATTGGGTCGCGGCTTCTTCTGAGCAGCACTAAAGCAAGCTCCCTCGCGCTCCATGTCGCCAAGCGCCAGTGTGCAGAAGCGCCAAACGCTTGCGCGAAGATCGCGATCTGACAGCTTCGAGCGTCGTGTTGCTGAATTATGTTCGGTAACCGCTCGTAGCTCCCCACGTACCGTTGGGGTTTAGAATCTTGGAGCCATTCGTGCCGAGCGTGCGGCCGTCGTTGACCGTGTCGAAGTTGTCACCGCCTTCGTAGGGGTAGTAGGCAGGTGTGGGCGGCGGCTGTATAACCTTACGGCGCTTTGAAATGACAAAGACGACGATGGCACCGAGAACGACGAGACCGCCAACGACGATACCGATGATGAGGCCCGTGTCTACTGAAAGCGTAAAAAGGTGATGTTGCATGGGTTCGGGCTTACTCGATACCGTGACAACGGGAGGAATCGTTGTCGTTGGAGGAGTCGTTGTCGATGGAGCCACCGGCAGGACGCAGACATTGACAACGTACTTGCTTGTGGACTTCCAGAGCCGCTGGATCGTGCCGTTGACGGCCGAGCAGGCGGTGGCATCCGTCGAGATGTGTTTGTTGACCGCAAAACCTCGGTAGACGGCGTCCTTGTCGGCGTTGCCGGCGTTGGGAAGCGCGTCGAGCGCCGCAAACGTATTCGCGTCGATCGTAATGTTGGTCAAGAGGGGACAGTCTCTCATGTCGCTACACAAGACACTCTAGTCCACCTTGCACCGTTTTAAAGTCGACGTACAAATATTCGAGCTGGGTCGAGAGCTGGACTCGGGTAATGGACTGCAGTTTCTCGTTGCCCGAGAGACGCCTAGTGGCCGAGTGAGCCGTCATCTACATCCTCAATGGTGCCCACAAAAAGGTAAGCGCTCTCCAGTCGCGGTCGGTGATCGATGGCAGTAGATTACCGGCGAGGTTCCTAAACAATTATCAGCTCACGCTAGGATGCCGCTCGCCTCGTACAAAAACGTGAGGTTCTCCGGAAGGTACGTGAGGTCCACGAGCTTGTTGCCTTGCACCGCCCTAGTCCCAGAATAAGATCTCGGAGACAAGCCGGGTGACGTACAGCTCCTGGACCGTCGACGGCAAGCCTTGGGGAATGTTGTTGAGATCGATGTCTCGAAACATGCTACGGAAACAAGCACATGAAAATGGCATACCGGAGCAATTGGCTATCTAGTCATGTACGTACGCCAGACGGAGCGACGGTGGCCATTGAATGTTGTTGGTGAGCATGATGCTGGCATTGTAGAACAGACTAGGGTTGCCTTGAGATGTCGTTGGCGTTAATACATACGTACAGATCCGTGAGCGGGCTCCATTGCGTTGCCTGGATGCCGCGGAGATGGACTCTCGATATGTTGGTGAGCGTCCTGCGCCGTGATCCCGTGAAATGGGTGCAAGAATAATGCGATACCGGAACGTACAGGCTCGTCAGCGTCGGTGGTGCCTTGATCTTGGCGAGCGTGAGAAACGACGCGTTGGCGACCGAGCTACATAGCGCGTTAGCTTGCATTCAAACCGGTGGCGTCATATTGTACAGGTTGGGTTGCGTGTAGCCGCTGAGGTCGCCAATCGCGTTGAACCGCAGGTAGCTGTTCCAGTCGGACTGGAAGGAGTCGTAGACCATGCAATCGGGTCCAACGCCGCAGACGGGCCCAGAAGTGCACGAAGCATCGGCGACCAAAATGGACGCATTTGCAGGCAAGTTCAAGTCTGCGTACGCGCAGCCACCGAGCGCGCGCTCGACGAGTGCAAGGAGGATCAGCACCAGCGATGTCCAGCGCATGGGCAATTTGGAAATGCGGCGTGGTCAGAGCCCAATTCAATGCTCTGGGAGGTGGGAATTCCGACCCGAAAAGGGCAGTACTACTGTACGGATGTATGAGGCCGCGGGTCCACACGAAGCATTATCCTTGCACTCGACCGTTTGGCAATCAATTTTTGTTGCGATGAAAGGTCTTGTCTGCGTCGCTTCAGCATTGAAATTCGCCGCTCGACGCACCTGCAGCCGATGCCCCTTCGTACATGGGTTCCTGGCATGCCATCGACGGACGCTGGACTCTGCACAGGATTGCTTGAAGCTACCAGCATCTGTAAGTAATCCTGTGCACGTCGAGAGGTGGCGTTTGGAAAATGTCAAAACTGGGTAAACGTGGGCCCAAATCAACCCAAACCTGGGTAAATTACATAAAAATACATAGATTTGGTTTTACTATTGGGTGGCAAGGATGGGAGGTGGTGGCACGCCTCAGCGTCTTCACATGCCCCTCTCTTCCTACGCCTCCTTACCCGCAAACAAGACCTGTACAACAATCCTTGTACTTTCCTCAACACCTCGCATCACCCCCACCCACCCTTCCACCTTGCCAAACAACCCCAATACCCTGCTAGGAACTTTATCGAATGGTTATTTTTTCTCCAAATTCCTGTTTTGACGCAGCTTTTACCAACACACACCCGGTTCTGTCATTTTCCCTTGGGATATCGTGGGTTCAGCTGCGATGTGCAGAATACAATTACGCTACCGTGCTATCAGTTCTCCTCGTCGTGCATTGGGTGTCTGCACGCACCATCGAAATGCTGTTTGCTCTTGAGCGGCCAACGACAAGGGCCATTTTCGAGAAGAGAAAGAGGTTTTCCGCGCGACGGGACGAGCAGTCGCGAAGAACAGAAGAATAGAAGAGCTGCCCAAGCAGCAAAACAAGCCAAGGCGCAGAGCGGTCTCGTTCAAGCCATTCCTCTTGGCAGCTCATAGCAATTTAGCTAACCCACCTCGCCCACCATTGGGCAGGCGGGGCACCAATACATTCATTACCCCCCAACCTGCCCGGCCGTTTGCGAGGAATGCAACCTTTCGCTTGCCAAGAGCGTCTGGTATTCTACTGGACACCGCTCGCTCGGGCCGTTGACCACGAGAGTGATCTGGGCGAGAACGAATTGCATGAATTTTTCTCTTGTCGTTCAAGTGTCGACGATGTCTCCTTCCGTTTCTCTAGTTTCGGGTATTGTCAGTCGGACCAAACACCGGCATACGTACCGCTGCTATCGGGCCCGCTGAGCACTTGAGAGGAGATCGGGATAGAGGAAACTCGTCGTTGAAGCCTCGCGACAACGCGCTGGTCGAGCGCATTTGAAGATCGGTCTAAACTGCGAGAAGACACAACCACGTTGGGCACCCACCATGGATTGACCTTGTGACTCATTCCCGACACTAATATGGTTCTTGCATCGCCGTGTCGTTGCTGTCTGGATGCCATGAGCCGAGCAGATCCCACTGGTGTGTGTTGGGTTGTAAGGTGATCGCTGCCATCCTCTCATTTCCGGAATGCGCGGCTGGTTCCCACGGCTTGTGCTGCTCGCTGTCATGAAGCGAGCGCTGGGCGCCTGCCAATACGCCGACCTCCAGTTGGCCAAAGACGGGTCCATTCTAGTCGCCGATGGCTTGTGCACTGAGACGAGCGTCTGCGGCGTCACTTCCAACTGCACCGTCTTCAAGTCGTTTCCCTCCGACTCGAGCAGCTACGTACGATGCGACGCCCTTGGCGACCTCAGCGGCTACACACAGCCGAGCCTGTATGTCATACGCGCTGTAATTTTCGTGGCCATCACATTTATTTCGCTCACTAGCTTGATCTCCAACTCGTCGACACCGCTGACGCTGCGCAAGATGCAGCTGCCCTCGACGCTGCTTTCGCTGTACTTCCTCTCAAGTCGATGGCGGTTCGATCACGCGCCTGTGAATAGGACGTTTGAGGACGTCGCAGCCATTGATATCAACGTCGTCCAAACGACTCAGTGGCGCTCGCTCCTGCAGCTGTACGAATTCCCGACGATGCCATCGATTTTAATCTGAGTGACTTAGAGAGTTCTTCACGTCGAGCCCCAAGATCACCAACAACATTCAATGGCCACCGTTGCTTCAAAACATGTACAACATTGTCCATTGCGTCGTTGCGTGCTGATGAGTACCCTAGTACGTTTTTTGACGTCGGCTTCAACAACATTCCAAAGAACCTGCCAGCGTCCGTCTCTTCCTTGTACGCCTTATCAAGGATGTCAAGCATATCTCCTGCTCTCCTTACGTCTAGGTCGATGGCGGGAAGCAACCTCGTCGACTTCAACTACCTGCCGCCCCACTTGACGAGGCTGTACGTGGACGCTTCCTCGTACGATGGCGCTCATTTGAACGCAGGAATCTCGACTCGAACCAGCTGCCGTCCGTCACAGACCGCGACTGGCGAGCGATTACGTTCCTGTACAGTCCACCTCGACCTCGAATGCTAGCCTGCTATGGTCGTCTTAGGCGTCTCTCGGGCAACAAGAAGCTCCAGTCCATTGCGCGCGTTCAGCTCTCGACCAAAATCGAATACTTGTACGTCAACAGGAAATGATCGAGGTTGTGGAACTTATTGTCTTGTCTAGCGACATTGCTGATTGCCCGCTCTTGACCAACATGACGATCGATGCGAGTACATTTGCAGCACTCGACGTGCTTCCGCATGCAGGCGACGCCGACACCGACCTCCTCTACCGCGGTTTTCTCGTGAACCAAGACGTCTTGACAAATGCCGCCAACTGCTCGGCCCTCAATGGCACGATCCAGCGGCTCTGGAAGTCGACGACCAAGTACATGGTCAACGTCTGCGTGCTGCCAGGTGCCCCCACGACAACGAGTCCTCCCGTTGTCACGTCATCAAGTAAGACCTTGGCAAAAGCACCAACTTGTACCAAGTTCTGGGAGTTTAGACGTGGGCCTCATCATCGGCGTCGTCGTCAGCGTTCTGGCTCTTCTTGGCGCGATTGCCGCCCTTGTCATTTTGAAGCGGCGGAAACTCTTGCCCCCGCCCCTCGCCCCCGTCTACGAGCATTCCGAGAGCGCTGGCAGTGACAGTGTTGATGCGACCACGGACGGTCGCCTTGTCAGCATCAAGGCCCTTGGCGCCAACGACACCGGTGGGTCCACCGCCGGTACCACTGGCACGCGCCGGTCGATCATCAACCCGGATTCTGACATCGTCTTGGACGTCAAGCCACTCCTTCACCACCGGCTCGAGCTCCGAGACCTGGACGTAACCTCCAACAAACCCTTGGCGTCCGGTGCGTTTGGCGAAGTCTGGCTCGGCACGTACGGCGGCAAGCAAGTGGCCATCAAGCGCATGAAGAACCAAGAGGCCCGCATGGTTCAAAAGTTCATTGACGAAATCGTCCTCATGTCCCAGTGCGTCTCTTTCTTCTTTTTGAAGCAGGCGCATGACAAGTTCCCCACTTGTACTAGGATGAACAGCGACTACATAGTCAAGTTTGTCGGCGCCAGCTGGACCCGACCGATCGAGATCGAGTGCGTCGTCGAGTACATGGACCTCGGCGACCTTCGCAGCTACCTCGTGAACCAGTCGCCGGAGCAGTTTAGCTGGGATCGAAAGCTCAACTGCATTCTCAGTATTGTCCGTGGTCTCGTCTACCTCCACACGTACAAGCCGCCGATCATCCACCGCGACCTCAAGTCCCGCAACGTCCTCTTGGACTCGGTCAAGGGCACCAAGCTCACCGACTTTGGCGAGTCGCGCGTCGCCGAAGAAGACGATCTCATGACCCACGGCATTGGCACGTACCAGTGGATGGCACCAGAAGTGTTTTCTGCGACCAACTATGGCGCGCCGGCCGACATCTACTCGTTCGGGATCATCTTGTCTGAGTTTGCGACGCATCAAGTGCCGTACGCCGACAAGCGTCACCCAGAAACAGGCAAGGCCTTGGCTCAGCACTACGTCCTCCAAGAAGTGCGCGAGGGCCGTCTCCAGCCGACGCTGAACGGTCCGAATGTGCCGTCATGGGTGCCCGAGATGGCCAAGAAGTGTCTCCAGCTGCACGAAGAAGATCGTCCGACGTCGCTCATGCTTGCGTCGATGCTCAGCAAGTGTCGCGCTTAAGCACGAAAAGTCTAGTAGCGTACGGTACTCTCATTTGTTTATTGTTTAAAAAATCAATATATCAAGCAAGCGCCATCAGCTGGGTTGATTTGATGCTGAAGAGCTCTAGCATTAAATGGATACGTGATGCCACGATATGAGGCGGTCCGTGGGAAACTCTGTCGTTCAAGGCATTCCATTTATTCAAACCAGCCCACAATTTCAACAAGTTTCGAGCAGGGTCTGGGTCCGCCATCGAAATCAGAAATTACCTAAAGTCAAGTCGCCTCAACTAGGCAGTCGTGCCCCAAAACGCTTCAGCAATTTCAGCATTGAGAGGTCACAAGACTGACTTGTGCTAGATGATGCGGTGTGCGTCGCCGTCATGTCATCCACGCCACAGAGCATCACGCAGCTAGTGTAATCATAGGGTGCGATGCCATTGAGCAAATAATGTTGACAAGGCTGTAGAGACAGAACAGTACTCGTTATTTTCGAGCTGGGTATGATGGATTCGCAAGAGCATAGTGTCTACGTGACCTCACTACTCGTCTACTCCGTATTGCGGATTGAAGGCGGTTGAGTCTTATTAGAGTGATTCGAGGTTTAGGTAACCGCCTGAGGTTACAGTAGGTCTGGCTGTCGACAAGGCTCATGAGGCTGTAAAGTCGATGCTCTCGTCGTCGAGCTTAGGACAGACAATCATGCGTGCGTCGTATATTGTCTACCTAGCCTGCCGCGTCTCACCACGTATCGACCTGTGCGATGGACAGGACAGAGTCCCACACGTGTGTCTGGGCCAGCGTCGTCCCGTGTTGTTGTCAGTCGCAAGTGCCGGCGTGATACACCGTTTACCATATTGTCTTATAGCATATTTTAACCTATTTTTATAGTTAAACAATGTAGACTACAGTCAATTGTTACGCAAGGTTGAGAGATCCATCGACACACTTGCCGTTGGCACTCCGCGCGATCTTGCCCTCTCTTCGATTGGCGGAAAAGATGTAGATATTGGCCAATCACCGATCGTCCGAATACAACTTGCGTATCCGGGGACCTCGTCAGCATAAAATCTTCCGAGTGTTACCGACGACCGAGATGGCCAAAGAGGCGAAGGGAGACGCAGCAGCCGAGGGCGCGAGTACGCCGGCCCCCGCCCGGCAGGCCTCGGCCGCATCCTCGCGCCGCGGCGACGACGACGACCATAGCGACGGCGCGGCCTCCGAGGCCAGCCACCGCCAGCACGACCGCCCGCGCTTCGACTCGCGGGTCTCGTGGGCCGACTCGACGCGCCTCGACCGCTTCGACTCGCGCGCGTCCATGATGAGCAACCGCGACCGTTCCGACTCGAAGGCCTCGGTGCGCAGCACGTCGAGCCGTGTGAGCACCAAGAGCCTGCGTACTGCGGCCACCAACAAGGACCTCCCCAAAGCCGAGCTGGACGCGATCGACGAAGAGGACTACCAGTTCGTCTCGGCGTTCGCCGACTTTGACGTGCACGACCAGCCGATCCGCGAGCAGCTGCAAAAGTCCCTCGACATAGTCAACGAGCACACGGTATCAGCATGTCGAGGATGCAACACCACCACTCATATAGCCCGTCGCTAGTCCAAGCTCAAGGAGATTGAAGACGCCTTGTCGGCCGCCATGTCAGAAGTGTGGGGCTACTGGGTATGCGATCGCAACGCTCTTCCACAAAAGCCTCATGCGCATGTTGACGTGCCTAGGCCGACCCGATCCAGATGCACTTGCATCCAGCCGAGCGCGTCGATGTCCAAGACCTCATCCGCACCGACAACGAGCTCTTCAACAAGGTACACGCCTTGCTCCCCATGTTCCCCGTATGTAGCATCATGGCGACAGGTGCTCACGGTCTTTGCCGTGCTCTGCGACGAGATCTCGGAGCTCAAGGTCACGGTGGAAGACAACTTTTACCCGGCGCTCATCATGTTTGGGCAAGCCAAGCATGGCGACACCGCAGCCGTCAAGCCCGGCGAGGACGAAGTGCACATTGGTCGCATGCTGCCCTTCTTCCAAGTCCGTCATCTCCATTGCCATCCTCCTCTTCCTCACATGGCGATGGCTAGGATATCTCCAACTTTGTCGATCGCTGCAGCTTGATTGCGATCAACCTCGTGCACCAGCTCGCGTCTCTGTACCAGAGCTACCAAAAGCTCTGGAAGTCGACGTTCAAGCACGTGCATTTGACGTCTGTCTACGACGCGTTCGCCAACCTCCTCGAGGTACGGACGTCAAGCCTTGCTCCCGTCTATACGTTTTTTCGATTTAGATCCTCATGACGCTCGATATGATTGTACTGGACAACCCCAACATCGTCACGTCCTGGGACAAGTACAAGCGCATGATGCAGTATGTGCGCGCCGACCCCGCGCGCTACAACGTGACGCTCGAGAAGGTCAAGTCTTTCGAGCAGCTCCTCGTCAACCTCGATCAAACCTTCATGGGTACGCCATTTCCTCTATTTTCCTCTGTTTTCCTATTTTTCCGATATTTTCATATGTTTCATGTACAATTATTGAATTGACTCACACCAACGTAGGAGCCAAGTGCTTCCAGACGTGCATTGAGCAAGACTTTGAGACGCTCTTGTCGTTTGAAGACAGCGAGGACGAAGATGAAGATGAGGACGAGGACGCCGCGCAGACCAAGTCGATCGACGTGCGCAACAACCGCGTTTTCCTCGACGAATTCTTCCATTGCCTCAGCACGCGCATCCAGTCGATCGAGGCGGCGCTTGGGACGCCCGCGGAAACGTACGAGCGCACGCAGCTCGTGGGGACCACGGGTCTGTATGTGATGTTTCGCAAGCTCATGCCGCCCAACGTGCTCCCGGACGCTGCGCTCTACGACAAGCTCTGGAGCTGCCAGCTCAAAGCGCCGATCGTTGTGCTCTGTGGCCGCCTCAACTGGTGCCTTCCC
>NW_012156441.1:182167-183739 GCF_000151545.1 Saprolegnia parasitica CBS 223.65
GTAGCGTTTTTCGTTGTCGTCAACGTTGTGAGAAATTATAGACAACTCGCGTGTTTTTTTGATAAGACGTCCTGGGGCTCGTCCTGGGACAGGGATATGAGCAGCGAAGAGCTGCAGCAGTTCATTGCTGATGTAGTACTACTATCAAGTGGCAAGTGCCGATCGTTCATGCAATCGGCTGGGCTTCTTGGAGCGTAGAAGACGTTCTGGACTCTACCTTCTCAAAACGGCTGCACTTCTTGCCCGGTGCCGGTGATGCAAGCATCTTTGCGCATGAAATAGTGGAGCCCACTGACATGTGCCTAACGTCTGTGCTTTTGGTCATGGTGGCAGCATGAACGTTGTGCAGCGCGCACGCACCTGCACCGATTACTGTGAGTCTGGATCGCGTGCTTTTCACGTGTGTTATCACACCAATTACTTTTTACACACATTATTTAACAATTTGACGGGATTGATCACCGGATTGATACACACACTATATCCGTGTCAGGGCTACGTACAGTACGCGCCATAAGCTGGCAAGTCAAAGTGCAAACAACGAGCATGAAGCCGTGCCCATATAGCTCGCTGGCGATTGCCGACGACGCGGCAATCCTCGCAGCCGACGACAACTGTCCACTGACGTCACCTGTGTGCTTGCTCAACAAGCGGTGCTTCCTCCGCACCTACGACTACAGAGCGCTGGTCGAAATGCTGTCGGCCGACTACACCGAGTTGTCGGCACAAACTGTGGCCAACTACTCGTTCGCCGCCGTCGGCAACGTCACCAACTACGCCAACGCGACGCTGTACCTTCTGCGCCAATGTTGTGTCAGCGCTCATCGAATGTGCTAGCGGCTTTGACTGTGGCGGCGGATACGTCGACCTCACCAAGCTCGTCCTGCCAAACATGCTCAAGTACGCTGCAAATCGATGCACCTAGGAGAAGATTCATCGCCTCTTGTGTAGTAGCACGCGGGCGAGCCGTCCCTCGATGTAAACGCTGCGGTCTCGTTCGCAGTGGATCTAATTGCCCATCGGCTAGCGCCATGAACCGGTGCAAGCTGCGGTCACTCTCGCCGACGATTGTGTGGCCGTCGAACCTCGAGTCGCTGTACGTCAAGAATGCTTGCTGACGCCCGCTTACTGCCGCGCAGGTCGCTTACTGACGGCCAGCTGAGTGTGCTGCCCCCGAACCTCCCCCCGACCCTTCGCATGATGTGCGTCTCTTTCCAATCGGAAGGGGCAACCATCGTTGGCATGTAGACGACTCGGTGGCAACCGCATTGAAGACATCACGAAATTGCGAACGCTGCCATTGACCTATCTGTACGGTGCTTGCGATGTCGATATCCGCAAAGTTCCTCTTCTTTGTAGCGATTTGCGCGGCAACGCGCTCACATCACTCCAAGACATGTACTGGCCCGCCCTCACGTGCTTGTACTGCGAAGTTCCATAGTGGCTTTCATCGAAACAAGCGGCGCTGCGTAGGGAGCTCAGTGGCAACAGTGCCCTCCAGAGTATCAAAAACTTGAAGCTCACCAACGCGATCGACTACTGTGCGTCTCATTCAACGTGTGCGAGCTCATG
>NW_012156441.1:184115-224142 GCF_000151545.1 Saprolegnia parasitica CBS 223.65
ACGCGACCGCGTCTCGGTTTTGTCGAGAAGGTCTACGCCGACGTCAAGAAGGACAATCGCACTCGTCGATGGATCGCCGACGCCTACGACACGTGCGGAATGAGCACGACTGGCGCCTACGAGTCGATGCTCATCAATATGAAGCCGCTTACCCTCGACTAGGGCAAGGCTAACACTAGCTTCATAAATGGCGTGGTGTGTTATTATGAGGCTTCGAGCCAGCGCTTGGTACCATACGGTACATTATGAAATTTTGAATGGTGAGTTATTGTGAGGGCCAAAATTGGGTTTGGTGAGATATTTTGAGGAAAATCGAGGTTAGGGGTAAAATCGCGAGGTGCGTTGTTTTGAGGTCTACGGTAGGCTATCGCAGCAGTAGCACAAGACCAGACGAGGATGGAATTCTTCTGAATTTTTTGCGAAATCAAGGTTGATGTAGCTCCCGTCTTCGTCTGCATTCGAATGCCGACGGAGACGGGATGTCCTGTGCGAAATCACAATTTTTACTTTTTGCGTCCCGTCTCCCTCCACATAAAATAAAACGCAGATGGAAACGGGAAGTCAGTTGCGAAATCTCTCTATTAATCGCCTGTGGGCTGGTGTAACGGCGAATGTACCATGAGTGTTGCAATCTAAGATTTTATGGACACGACGCGAGAGAAAAGAGAAGGAAGGAAACAGGTGCAGCCACTGGGAAACCGGGCACTCGTTGTATGGTTAAGCTGCTACACACCAGCACTGCGCTCTCGTGGCTGGTGACACGACAAGGGCCTTGTTCATAAATTAGACTTGAAATTTGTAAAACCAAGTAATTGCAACCCGGCCAACTCTAAACCTACCCCCTCCGAGTCCTTTTTGACCAATCAGATGGCTAAGCTAAGAAATGATGTATTTGATATGACTGGCCGAGACTTCTGCTTGCTGCACATTCATTGGACACGACTTGTAATTTCGTGGCGAGAGTCTCCAGCGCGTCAGAACCACACAACGATGGAACAGCGCAATGTTCGAGCGCGAGTCCGAGCCGATCGACCGGACGCGAAGACTCGGGTCGTAGCGCCGAGTGGAGTTCAGGTCTGAATCCTCTGCGGCATCCGCCGGCAGCACGCGGGGCACTGCCCGCGCAATGTCCGTCGTCTCGCTCGCGTGGCCGAACGTCCGACCGCGGCGCACACGCAACGAAGCCGCCGACCATGTGGACCCCGCTGAGATCCATGATGCAGACGAAGACGTCGACGATGAGAGCGATGGTCCCAACGTCGAAGATACACCGGACGCAGAAGACGCCGCCAGCTTCACGCCGACACCCAAGAGCAAGCTTTTGGACGACATGTGTGCGCTGCGGTGGCTGCACACTGGAAGAAGATCAAGCTTCATCTCCCGCTCTCGCGTCGCAGCGCTTCGACGACGAACCAGAAAGCCCAACCGAGTAATGTATTTCCTTTTTCATCGATGCCAATGGGCGCGGCGACGCCCGTCGACTTTCTACTCGCCGACTGCAGCATCACCGTCGTTTGCCCGTTGTCGTTCTGCGGTGCGTACCTGAGCGCCATCACGACCAAGTGTCTATCGTGCAACAACGTCACGATGCACGGATGGAGCAACCGGTTTCGCGCGCTCGTCGACCTCGACTGTACAACGCTCTTGAAGTCGAGACGCTACATGCACCGCAACTGCCCTGACGTGTCCTCATCTTGTCGTCGCGAAGGTAGGCAAGCAATCATACGCCGCGGCGTGCGAGAAGATGTGGTTGGATCTATCCCGCTAAGCGCAGATCGAGATGCACAACTCCTGCAAAGCGCTACCATAGCCATATATCGTATACCTCAGTCAATATATAAAGCTTTGCACAATTATCATGCAAGATTCGAGGTCAAGTTGGTCGGAACTGATGACTGCGACGCGTACAGCACGCGAGCAAGAGCGCGGCCATTGGACACGTTGGCCGCGTCATGCATCACACTATTTGTTTCCACCAATAGCGAGCAGCAATTTATGGCCCATATATGTCCCTCTCGCCCAATCAGATGATGCGACTTCTGTTTGGATGCAACACGTATGGAAGGTTCGCCCACCCCCTACGACCAGGGGCTCCTACCAGTATTACACCAATTTTAGTCTAATTGACACCTGCTGCTCTGTCGCACACTATATCCGTGTCCATGTTACACCCACGTCCAACGCGCCACAAGCAAGCTAGCAGCAAAGAGCAAAGTGAGCATGAAGCCGTGCCCGTACAGCTCGCTGGCGATTGCCGACGACGCGGCAATCCTCGCAGCCGACGACAACTGCCCACTGACGTCACCTGTCTGCTTGCTCAACAAGCAGTGCTTTCTGCGCGACTACGACGTCAATGCGCTTCTCAAAATGCTGGCGGCGGATCAAACGGATTCGAGCGCGACGCCCGTGGCCACCTACTCGTTCGCAGCCGTCGGCAACGTCACCAACTACGCCAACACGACGCTGTACCTTCCGCGCCAATGTTGTGTCAGCGCTCATCGAATGTGTTAGCGGCTTTGACTGTGGCGGCGGATACGTCGACCTCACCAAGCTCGTCCTGCCAAACATGCTCAAGTACGTACTAGTATATAATATTGTTAGTCGATGTTGGGAGACGATGCAACACCTCTTCGTAGAAGCACGCGGCTGAGCCGGCCCTCCATGTAGATAGTGTGGTCTCGATTGCCGTGGAGCTCAATACTGGTGTAGCGCCATGAACCACTGCAAGCTGCGGTCACTCTCACCGACGATTGTGTGGCCGTCAAACCTCGAGTCTTTGTACGCTGCGCGCTATTTCTATATCATCACGATTCGGCGCGTAGGTTGCTTTCCGACAGCGAGCTGGGCAAGCTGCCCCCCAACCTTCCCGCAACCCTTCGCATGCTGTGCGTGGTCCCTTGCTCGTACATGTCGGCTGTATCTGTGAGCTCTGGTAGACGGCTCAATGGCAACCACATCCAAGATGTCGCTGCATTGCGAACGCTGCCGTTGACCTACCTGTACTTGTGTACAGTATGTCCATCGGAGCTAAATCGCTCTTCTTGACAGAGACCTTCGTGGCAACGCGCTCACATCGCTCCAAGACATGTACTGGCCCGCCCTCACGTGCTTGTACGAAGTTTCTAGTTGAATTTTATGGCACGAGAGGTGCTGCGTAGGGAGCTCAGTGGCAACAGTGCCCTCCAGAGTATTACAAACTTGAAGCTCACCAACGCGATCGACAAATTGTGCGTCGTCCTATGTGCTCGTGCGGTTGACAAGTGCATGCCTGTGCGTAGCGGCGCCATGTCTACCGGTCTCCGCGAAATCTCAATGGACAAGACAACATACGTGGCTCTGCGCCTCCTCCGACCGTCGATGCACGACTACGTGTACCCAGGCGGCTCGTCGTTCAATACCAACGTACCCAGCGCTTCTTGTGGGACCACAAAAGACGGTACGCTTCAACCGCTCTGGTCCCAGGAGCCTCTGTACGCGTGGTCGGCGTGCGTCGTATCGCCGAATAAGACATCGGCCTCCACCCTGATCCGAACAGTTACCCCCGACCCCACTCCGAGTTCGAGACACGGTGGTCTCTCCCCATCAAATGGCCGAGACGCTGACTTACCCTC
Organism: Saprolegnia parasitica CBS 223.65; assembly: GCF_000151545.1. Taxonomy (NCBI): domain Eukaryota; phylum Oomycota; class Saprolegniomycetes; order Saprolegniales; family Saprolegniaceae; genus Saprolegnia; species Saprolegnia parasitica. The sequence continues at coordinate 187,727 of NW_012156441.1, forward strand.
TAGGAAACGATTGGGTGATTGTGGCGGCCGCCATCACAGCCCTTCTCACACTTCTCGGCACAGGCTTTGTCCTCTACATACGCAGACGCCGCTACGGTACCAAATTCTAGTCTTCGCTTTCTGATAAATGTGATCGAGTAGCCGAGGTCGAGACGTCCGACGGACTGGCCACCGAGCTCGATGTGCTCGAACCGATCCGGATCTCCATTCGCGACCTCACCTACGTCGAGAAACTCAGTGAAGGCGCGTTCGGCGAAATCTGGCGCGGTTCGCTTCAAGGCCGGGCCGTTGCGATCAAGCGGCTCCTTCCGAATCGCGGCAGCGTCGAAGACATTCGCAGCTTCATCGCCGAACTCGAGCTTATGAACCGGTACGCACCCTAGCCCGACCCTACACAGATCCTAGTCATTCTCACTCTGGACGAATTTACTAGGTTCCAGTGCCCGCAGATCGTCGCTTTGCACGGTGTTGCGTGGACTCGACCTCGTGACCTCGCCGCCGTCCTCGAGCTCATGGACCTCGGCGACCTCAAAGCCCACTTGGCGTCCCATGGTAGCTTGGACTGGACCTGGAAGCTCCGTGTCCTCCGAGATGTGGTCGACGCCCTTGTGTACATGCACTCGATGAACATCATCCACCGCGACCTCAAGTCCCGCAACATTTTGCTGGACACGACCAAGGGCGCCAAAGTGAGTGATTTCGGCGTCTCGAAAGAAGACTTTCAGGAGACCATGACCATGAGCGTTGGCACGTACCGGTGGATGGCGCCCGAGATACTCAAGGACGACCACTACACGATTGCTGCCGACATCTTCTCGCTGGGTACGTTCTTATTGGCAGTCCCTATTCTGGTTGATCATGCTTCTCTCCTGGCATAGGAATGATTCTGTCGGAGCTGGACACGCACGAGATTCCGTATGCGAACGCGATGAATCCGACGACGAACAAGCCGTATGTGGACACTGCGATCGTGGGTCTCGTCATCGCAGGGTCGATCCAGCCGACGTTCACCGTCTCGTGTCCGGCGTGGGTCCGTCAGCTCGCCAAACAGTGCTTGATGTACAACCCAAACGACCGACCGTCAGCGCCAGAGGTAGCGTTTTCGTTGTCGTCCATCTCGTAGGACTAAGACAACTCGCGTGTTTTTTTGATAAGACGTCCTGGGGCTCGTCCTGGGACAGGGATATGAGCATTGTGTTGCAGACGGTCGATCAACTTGTAAATGAAACATCAAAAACTTACCGCAATCTCGGATGTCCAATATGCCATAGCAGGGCGTCTTACGAATCGCGTGCACATGCCACTAACATCAATATTGAACTCGAAAATACCTGGAAATTAAAACAGTAGTTCGGTGCCAAACGGGTGAGCGAAGGGGCGTATCGACGACACCTACACTACTACACTTCCTGTGTACGTCAGTCTTTAGTACGTCAGTCTTTAGTACGTCAGTCTTTAGTAGCCCACATTCACATACCACCGGTCCTTAGAAGTAGCACCTTCGTTAGGAACTTGGTCACCTCCAGACCAACGAACTTCGTACTCGTTCCTGGAATGTCATGCTCGCTGAGTCGGTGCTTCATTAAAGCATGCAAATCATCTAGCGCTCGCTTAACCGCTCTTCTACCAGATTCCTCCTAGAGTGGACCGGCGCTCTAACAAAACGACGACGAACTGTCATGGCCTGTCCTTGACAGCTCCATCATGTCGATCGATAACACAAACAAAAGAAACGGGACATTCAAGCGCACCCCATTGGACTCGCCATTCTACAATTGCACCAGCGAGGATGGTTCGCTTCTTACGGTACTGCAGCGTCCTAGTGGCGGCCGCCGTCGCCACCGAGGTGCTGCCCGAGTGCGCGTCCTCGTGTACTCGAGGCGGCACGACAGGGTGCTACGGATGCCCCGACTGGGGCTACGCCGTCAACGCCTACGCCATGGCGCGTGAGAATGGCGCCGTCGATTTGTCGAGCGACGAGCTCAACCCGTACTTTGCCGAGACTGCTCCGCCAGCACCCTCCGCCCGACTGAGCGCCATCGGCACCACCAGCACTGGCGTCGTCGCCCTACCAACCGTCGTTTTCTCGTGGGTCGTGGCCCTTATCCTCGTGTAATCCTCTTATGCAAAGTAATACTTCGTGCGATGGAAGATTGCAAGGCACATGTGTAAGAATAGTCGCCGGAAACTCGGCTATGTATAGCGAGCATCGCAGTAGTTGGCGTTGAGAGTTCTTCAGAGAGCAACGTACCGTACGAGCATGAGCAGCATCAAAGCACGAGCGACTACGCCGTCGGACGCCAAAGCCGTCACTCGCAAGCCGACCACGGCCACTCGCCCCGTGTCCAACCAGTCGGAGAAGGCTGGGATTCGCGACGGTAGCCGGGCGCGCCTAAGCACGTCTCGCAGCGACAAGGAGCCCAATACTACCGCAGTGGATGCTGCGCTTCGCACCAAGAAGCCAGCTGCCAAGCCGAGCGTCAACAACAACGACGTCGAGGCCGGTATACAAATGCCAAGAGTATACGTGGCACGCTCTTACGCGTTGTGGTAGCCAAATCCAAGAAGTCGGGACATCCGATGCCGTCGCAAGCACTCAACAAGCACAAACAAGCCGACCCGTGGAGCACGAAGAAGAAGCACAAAACGTACTCGGACGCCGATAACCTCGTCGGCGAAACCCTTTCGAATAGGAACTTTGGTGCCGCGTATGCCGCCGGCAACATCCCTTGCCGGTACATCCATCTCGACGCGCCATCCATATGGCTCTAAGGCATACAATAGTATCAACCACGGAGGTATCAAGAACGCGCTGCAATGGAACCAATCGCCCGAAGGTATGTCGCTCAATATCTGTAGCAATGCGATTCAACAAGGACGACTAGACCTCGAGTACAACCCGCTCCTCGTCACTTGCTGCGAGGGCTTCCAAGAGACCGATCACCCTTACGTGTTTCTTGCGCGCCAAGGCTTCAACGACCTCATGCACGCCAATGTAAGTTCTGCGCATTCGAGTCGACTCGAAGTCGAATCCGTGTATAAACTAGGGCGCTGATGACAAGGTCCGGCCGCTCCTTGGACTGCTCATTCCGCCGATCCGAGCGGCGCTCATGGCCCCGGACGACGATGTGCTCGTTGTGACGCTCAAAGCGATCCAGTACGTCTCCCTCTTGTTTAAACAACGTGCAAGATACGATTTCCATGTCTATGGTAGAGCGATTGCAGATGCCGTTGGGTCGGACATGAATGTGCACTTGCCCAAACTCATTCAGCAGATCCATCGCAAGTACTCGGCCAAGGGGCTGCGCGCGACAATCGATGATACGCTTGCAGCCCTCGAGCGCAACGGGGGTACACTGGTGCCGCCTCGATGGGGCTCATCGTTGTCGATCTTAGGCCCGGAGGCACTGCGTATCATTCGCACCAAGATTCCAACGTACGCTTCCTTGGCACAGTAGTCCTCGATCACGAGCAATAAACTTTTTCTTGTATCAATGAATCAACTGGCTACATCTCGGCATGATCGGTCGCCAGCGTCGGCTCAATCAGACCGCACACGCGGTTGTACTCGTCTTGAAACGCAGGCGTGGACGGCACGTCGACGTTGGCATGTAGCAATGAGCCGCGGCGCAGTGGCTTGGTGGGCTGAACGAGCTGCCGCCACGCCGACGTCTCGAGCGGGGGCTGGCGGCTTGTCTCGAGCGCGCACTGATCAAGAATGTGATGAAGGCTATCGAGCTGGACGGTATTGTTGCCCGTCTCGGGCTCGCGCTGCTTGGCCACGAGGTCCCGGAGCGCCTCGACTTGAATCGCAAGCTTGCCTTGGAGCGCACAGAGTTGCGGAATATGGTTGCCAACGTCCCACGTCAACAGCGCCTTGTACTCGGCGAGGAGACTCGACAGTGTCGAGCAAATCTAGTGCCAGCACTCTCACATGCGCTAGTGTATACAAGAACGCACGCTGGCGCACATGGGGGGCTTCAAGAGCTGCGTGTGTGCCAACGACGCGTGGACATCGTGGGACCGATGCAAGACGCTCACCTTGGCGTGCTAAACAAGATGTGTCAACACGACATGAGTCACCGGGATGGTGGAACCTACCCCTGATGATGGGGTTGTGGCGGACGAGGTTACAGCGACCCCACGCGCCTACATGTACCACCGCCGACTTCAAGCGATCGAATAACGTGCGAGTAGCACGTACGACGAGATCGATCGCGCGCGCAATGGCTTCCATGGCCGCGTACAGGTCGCCTTCCAGCGAGTACAAATTGATGCTACATTGGACAATATGTCCTTTCTAGAAGAGACAACAAAGGCTATACCGATTGAGCAACGCAAACATGTTGTGTGGCACGAGCCGGAGACTCTTTTCCAGCGCTTGCTTGGCGTGCTTCCACTTGTTTTGCGCCTGAAACACGCAGCCAGCGTAGGCGTAAATGTCGGCGGCGATGCTGCAGCGCGCTTGTGTTGACGTCAGGGATGATTGCCTATGCACATTCCATCGTCTCAGCATATCTCGAGTCATCATGATCACGGACCAGCGGTGGAGTGGCACGGGGGCGTGGGAGGTATTGTTGCGTGGATGATGGTCTGCTAGACAACGATCCTTCCTTGCACGTGGTGATGGTACAAACAGGTAGGTACCGTCGTCGCGCGGCTCGGTCGCAAGCAGCAGCTGCTGCAGCATTTCGAGGCAGTCGTTGGCGTTGCCCCGGTCAAACTCGAGCTATGGATCGACACATGAAAATCCGAAAAATCCGAAAAGGCAAATATCAACATCAAAAGCCTTACCTGCGCGCGCCAGAGAAGACACACTTGCATCTCTTCCAAGCACAGATTGGACGTGTACGTTGCACTTAACAGCAGCCGCTGGGCCATGGCAAAGTCCATGCGCCGCATCGCCTCCAGCGCAGAGTGCACGAGGCGAGGTAAATCAGCCGTCTTGGTCTCGCTGAGCATGCGCTCCAGCGCTAGCCATGGGTTGGCTCCGCGATACAACAACAACACAGCGATGTCTGCACCTTTGAACGACGCGTGGGTCGCATCCAAGAGATCGTTGTAATGGAAAAAGAACGGGTCCAGCCACGGCGATGCGCTGCCGTCCATGGCAAACATGGTAAAGCATGGCAACGCGTGAAACACGTAGAGGAAGTCGCCTCGTGCGACCGCCATGGCTTCGGTCCAGCGCTTGCAAAAGCCATGCAACCGCTGCACGAGGGCCGCTGTATCGGTGCCTACACACGACGACAGAGTGTCCACAATATGTGTTGCGACAAACCAACACGCACTTGGAGGATGGGTGACTGCAACCGCCAAGTCTTGGGACGCGAGGAAGCAGCGCGAGCTGGCGATGTACAGCTGAGCGCGGTTGACGCGCGTCTCGAGCGTCGACGGAGCCAGCGCCAAGGCCGCGGCATAGTCGTGCAACGCTACAAGCCAGTTGCTCGCATCTTGATACATCGATACAGATATATATCCAGCACCCGACGTGTACTTCATTTGCGAATGCAAGGCCGTCGCACGGTTGTGCACGAGCCAGAGATCGGCCGTTGTCTGCTCCATGGCCTTGGTGTACCTAAGAACACGTCCATTCCATGCCAGACAAGTTGTCTCTACCACTCGATGGCTTCGTCAAGACGGTCGAGCTGCCGAAGGACGTTGGCGTAGTTGTAGCACACGAGCACGTGCGCGCGCGCGTCCGTCACCATGGGCAGCTGCGTTGTCGCTGTCTGAAGGTATCGATGAGCATCGTCCAAGTTGCGAAGGAGCAGGAATGCCAGCGCTGCGTTGGTCAGCGACGGGACATGCTCCGGGTTGGCTTGGAGCGCGTCCGTATATTCGGTCAGTGCTATCACAACCGTTCAAGCATCCAATGCACACGACATGATGTTGCGTCGAGGTCATCACCTGAAGGAATCGCGTGCATGGCCAAGTAGATGTTGCCGCTACCGCCCGTCAATCAATGTCCATGTTTCAATAGACAATATTGATACCGGTTGAAGTACGGCACGGGGTTGGTCGGCGTCGCAGCGATCGCGAGCGTAAAGTTTCGGAGCGCGTCTTCGAGCTTCTTGTGCCGATAGCACATGGTACCGAGCAAGTTGTACGCCCACGCGACCGACGCATCCGTAAAGAGTCCTAGCCATTTATTTATCTAATATTTGCACCACCTGGAACAATCATAAACAAAGATATTTGGTACCGCGGGGGGGCGGGATGGTCCTGGGGGCGGCCAGCGCCTCGAGCTGACGCGAGAGATGCGCGTTGAACGACGTGGCCGTAAACGTGTGGCTTTCCATTTCCCGAATGACTCGGCTCAAAAGACCACGTGCCGGACCGTACGATGGAAGAGCGCGCGCACGTAGAGCTGCCGTGGGCTCTGCATGGTCGTGTCTAGCAAAAAGCCTTGAAATTCGAGCAAACTCGATGGAAAACGGACCGACGGCGGGCCGCGGGGGTCGAGACGACGAGTGCTTGCAGGCGTACTTGGCGAGACGCAGCAGCGTGGCCTTTGTGTCGTTTCCGCGGTAGGCAAAAACCGTGTGGATGTGCCAAAGCGGCGGCGCCACATTCCAAGACGCGGCCGTCGGAACCTCCTTAAAGTACGGGACACAGAGCGCAATGTTCTTGGCGGTGCTGTCGACATCCGCCTTTTTGTGATAGCACAGAGCGAGCACATAGTAGCCAAACCAGAGTTTCGCATCGAGTTTCACCTAAGAACACAAATGTGTCGACGGTCTCTTGTTGAAATGGTACCGCTCGGTGAAGGTCCCGCAGCGCCAAGTCGAGTTCGCCGAGGCGGTAGTAGCACAAGCCACGGTACACGAGTACTTTGGCGTCGGTTGTTTTCTCAAGTAGAAACTGCGAGTAGACTGCACATATTGTCATTTGACCATCCTCTACCAAAAGATCGAGAAGAATACCTTCCACCGCCGTCTCCACCTCGTCGTTGTGGTAGCAGACATAGCCGAGCAAGACGTACGCGTGCAGCATATCCGTGTCGAGCCGAACCGTCTCGCGCAAGTCGGCGCTCGCTCCACTATAGTCTTGTTGCAGCACGCGGCAAATCGCGCGCTAGGCCACAATTCGATCCCCTTCCCTCTTTTTCAGTCGCTGCTACCTGAAAGTAGGCGGGTGCCATGTGCTTGTCGAGGGCGATCGCAGCGGAAAAGTCGTCGATCGCCTTGTCCAGAGCCAATAGTTCTTGCAGCGCGAGGCCGCGGGTATAGCGCGCCGTCGCGTCGTGGCGTGCTTGCGCGACTATCAAGGCCATGTCCAGTACATTCGTAGTTAGTCGATGGACGTACTGGCCGCCGTGAGCTCGATGATGGCGCTCTTGTGGTTGCCAAGGACGTAGTAGCAGTACCCAATCGAGCTTTGCACTTTTGGGTACAATGGCACCTTACTGCGCACGAGAAGGAACGCGGCGAGCGCCAAGTCGGGCAAGCACTGCTGCGCGCGCAGGCTGCCACGTAAAAAGTGGGCAGCCACAAACCCATAATCTTGCCTACGCCGACATTAGGCAAGCTGCACACTGGAGGAGAGGAACCGCAAGCAGTCGTCGAGGCACCCGACAGCGCGGACGCAGTCGCCTTGAAAGGCGTGCATGCGACCTAGATTCGTTGCAAGTCACGTCAATTCGTGCGCAGATGATCGGGCATGGAACCCTTGAGGAAGAGGGCCAGTGCGAACGTTGGTTTCGCGACCAAGACCTTGTCGTAGTACGTGCACGCCGTCGCCAGAGACGCGGCCGCCACCGAGGAGAGCGCATTGGCCTATTTACGCCATAAAATGTATCGACTAGAAGGCGGCGATCGTACGGGTGTAGGGAAGAGGTAGTGGTTGGACACGGTCTGCTTCTTCTGGCTCGTCATGGCCATCTGGCAATGCAAGTTGCCCACCAAAAGATGGTTCAGAATTGCATTGTCCGAGAGCGGGCCGTCGGTCGCCGTCAGTTGCAGCACGATCTCCATGTCCTGCAAGAGTCCATGAGAAACAGGTGTACAATCTTAGTGTCGACTTGGATGGCTTGCTCAAAGCGCTTGAGACGGACGAGAAGCGCACTGCGTTTCTCGTGAAACGACGCTGTGACGATCGGGTCCCGGCTCTTCTCTCTGTAGTGGAGCTCGATAGCAACGTTGAGGTCCGAGAGTGCCTTGGTCGGATCCTTGGCCAACGTGTAGATGTCGCTCCGCGCAAGAATAAGTGTCTTGAATCTGGTAGACATGTGTGGTTAGAGAGGGGTAGGGGTGCATTGAGGTCACCGGTCCAAGCGAACGAGACGCAGCTTGGTCGATGGCTCCCCGTTGAGTGTGAGCTCCAGCGCCTACCACACGTGCGGTGTGGATAGGGTAGCATGGATGGTCGTACCAGAGAGAGATCGGCAAGGCAGGCCTCGTAGTTGCGGAACTGCCGGTAGAGCATTGCCCGGTGCCAGTACGTGTCGACGTCGTGCGGGGCGTAGTGCAGACACACGGTCATGTCGATGAGACCTTCGATCGGCATGTGAAGGAGCTTGACGAGCTTGAGCCCCCGCTTGGTCAATCGGTGGTGACAGGCGTAGATCTAGTCGTACATCTTGAAATATCTGGTAGTCTTTCAGAAACCAGATTCCACGAGTTGTACCTTCTCATCCACAAAGCGAGGGTCACGGCAGCGCTGTAAATCGAGGAGGCTCTCGATCGCGGGCGTCATGTACGTCTCCTTGATGGACGTGAGCGCTTCAAAATACTCGATCGCCGATGCAATCTATCCACTGGAATAAACAGTGTACAAAACGGCATCCACTGTCGCACCAAGCCTTTTGTGAGCTTGAGGACTCCGGCGTCGTAGAGCTTGTCGAGCGCGTCTGTGGTCAGAATCTTGGTTGCAAGCTTGGCCGCGGCTGTCGCGGCGTGCCCATGTGTCGCCGATGGTGTCGTTGATGCTGCGTAGTGTTGATGCAGGGCCGTGTTGCGAGCCTTGCGCAGCTCCTACGCCAATGATCCCGCGGGCGACAAGCTTCTCGAACGCACCCCGGGCAGCAGCGAGTAGGACGCCGCGCCCGCTCGCAGTATGTAATCGACGACCATCGTCTTGTTGTTGCCAAAGCCGTTGGCGCGCAAGCTCTATGAACAGCGTTGTTGTGTCGGTGGAGACGAGGTGCCAGAAAAATCGCGTCTTACGTCGAGTGCAATTTGAAGAGGCTTGATGGCATTGCGCGTTTGGCTGTAGTGCACCATGCTCATGGCCTTGACGAGCTACACAAGACGATGCCCACAGATCTTTAAAGAGATAATTGAATGTACCTGGCCATGCGGGTCCCGAGGAAAGAGTGCCAACGCCGCTTTGAGGTCGTCGTTGGCTTCGATCGTGTTGAGAAGCAAGCGGTGGAGCACCGACCGCCTACGCTCCCGACGTCGTTTGCGCCGATTGAGGCGCTTTGACGTACCAGACCAGCGCATGGTATTTGGCCCGCGCGTAGCTCTGGTACATCCATCTAAACGGTATTCGGTTTGACCAAGTGTCGAGGTTGTGACGGCACCGCGTCGGCAGATCCACGTGCGTATGATGCTGCATCGTTGCTTCCATGCGACCCAGTGCGTCGCCAAGGAGCTCGATCGCGACGCCAAAGTGCTTGGTCGCTTCTACAGTAGACAACAACGATTGTGGACATATTGTCATATATCTTCTAAGGACACGAGCGATACCAAAGGTGCGCAACTGCGACATGTAGACGAGACCCGCGACAAAGTGCGCGAGCGGCAGGTTCGCGTGGCGCTCGAGAAGCGACGCGATGCACAGGAGGCTCGTCAACGGCGGCGTCTACACCCCATATAGTGTCGTAAGAAAATTACAACAGGAAATGGTGTACCTTGTCGTCCAGCCCGCAAAGCGAGTCGTCAAACGACAAGCTTGCCGCTTCTTGCCGCCGCTTGGCCGCCAGCGAGAGCTCGCCTAGCATCGTTTTACATACTATCGGATCGAACCCCGATACTCGCACCGTCCAGTTCGAGGCGACGAAGGCCATCGACGAGGAATAGATCGGCGTAAATATCAAGCGGTTGATACTGCCGGCGCGTCTCCAAGTACTCGACGATCGCTGCGTTCTGGATCGTCGCCACATGGTCTACCCATCTCACGTGTTGGTATCAATATATCAAGATAGCAATCTAGCGAATATCCAGTGTACGGGCGTTCTCAGACGTGTGGAGCGCGCACAAGAGACGGTACGGCAGCCACGTCATGGTCTCTTCGTCTAAAAAGTCCCCGCAGCTGCCCTACACACCGAGATGATACACAACGACGTACAGCAAAATGAAACAAGAAAAACTGGACGTGATCAAAGTACGTTTGAAGAAAGCGTGGCGCGAGCTGCTCGAGTGTTTTGAGGTCGTGGAGGAAGCTCCCGAGATTCCCAAGGGCTCGGTACACGTTGGCGCTAGACACATTTCGTCACGAAGTCCAAATGTAGGGAGCGTAATACCGGTGAAAGTACAAGCATGCATCCGGGCCATACCGCGCCTCCATCTGCAACATGGCGTCCGTTGATATTACATGTCTTCACAGGATGCTACCTCGTCCAGGTATACGAGGGCGTTGACGATATTGTTGACAGAAAAGGCAGACGTGTCGACCACGGTGCCCGTCGCGTCCCGAGATCCGGGGGCAACGAGCACGACGGGCAGCTACGTAGAAATGGAGCAACATGGACGCTGGAGAGCACAAGATATGTACCTGAAAATCAGAGAATTCGTTGGCGAGCCGGTAGTAGACGTCGAGCGCATGTTGCAAGTCACCTGCCAGTAGTGCCCGGCAGCCTACAACCATCTCCATAGCTTCATTTTGGTGCCATGATTCCAAGTGCACCTTCCGCTTGGCTTGCGCTAAAGTACAGCTGCCGCAAGGTCGCTCGATCCATATCGGAGCCTTCCAAGAGCGGCGTCATGTGGGCTTCCACGAGTGGCGCGAGGCTGTCGAGAACTTGGCGTAAAATGCTCTTGGCCTCTACACGCAGCATATGATTGATACAAACGTGATAGAAAACGAGGCGCCCACTCGAAAGCTGACGCAGCCGGAGGTGCGCCGTCGCTTGGTGCAAAAGGGCGCGAAACACATCGTAGCTCAGCGGCGCTGCGACGGCGACGCACTGGATCGCCATCGCCAGCGATCGGTCGTACCGCTTCTGCAGCAAGAGCACACTCGCGTGCTCGGCCAAGTAGTTGGGATCCCGTGCATTCAGTGCGGCCGCTAGTTTCATTCGAATGTCGTACAGATTGTCGATCGAAAAAGTACCTTTTTCAAAGCAGAGATCGGCGCGGTGGAGCAAGCCAAGACGGGCAAAGAGACTGCCCATGGCCACATGCGCCTCGAGCGACGCGCCGCCGTGGGCCTCGAGCGCGGCTTGTTCCTTCTGCGCCTTCTCCGGCATGCGAAGCAGCGTGTACGCTTCGTAGCGCCCTGCATGGGCACACCAGAGGAAGGCCTAGGCCGACATCGACTCGTGCATGCCCCATGACGTGGCGCTACCTTGGCCGCGACCCGCTTCGCATGCACTTCGTGCGTTGCCTCGGGCGTCGCCAAGAGCGTCGCAACCTCCATCCTAACACCGCCTTAGCTTAGCGAGAGGAGGCACATGGAGCTACCCAAACGCTTCCAAGGCCTTGTGCGCGTCGTGCAAAAGGAGGTAGAGATACCCGAGCTTGAAGTGGACGTGGGGGTACGCCGGGCACGACCGCGCAATCTCGATAAAGTGCGCCTTGGCGTCCACGAGCTTGCCATTGAGCCTAGTCGACGAGGCCAATGCGGCGACGGCATGGCGTCGTACTACGCACCAGAGCCATTGCGCTTGCACGTCGCGCTGGACCGGCGCCATGGTCGCCGTCACGTGGCGGAGGCGGTGGTACTTGGCCGCATGCTGGCCAAGGTGGTCGTGCTCATCGTCGTCCGAGTCGGCTTCGGCCGCCGCAATGGCCGTGAGCGTGCTTCGGCGCTGTTTGACGATCGTTCGGGCTGCGTCCGAGAGCCGCCGGAGTGGATCCTCGGCCGCCATGATCCAAAGTTTTCGAAACCAACACAGCAAAAAGCAAAACGTGGCGTTTTATTATACGTGGTATTTGTATGGCACTCGAGACACTGTTTTGCCCAAAATGCTGTTTTAAAACAGCGCCACGGCGGCGGCACCGACGACCAGTGTCATGGAAGCGGCAAGCGACGGGGCTGCGCTCTTGCGGTATACCACAGCCGTGGGCGCGTCCGTGGTCGGAAGCAGCTCCGTGGTCGGCGCAGGAACTGTCACGACGGCGGTCGTCGCATTCGGCATCGCGGTCGGCGGCGCGGCCGTCTGCGACTCGGTGCCCATGCCGCCCATCTGTCCCAGACCACCCATGCCGCCATTGCCGAGCTGCGCGTTGCTGCCCATCCCGTTGCCGGCAGCACCGTTGCCACCCATCATGCCGTTGCCGGCAGCACCGTTCCCGCCCATCATGCCGTTGCCACCGAGCAGGTTGTTGCCGAGACCGTTGGCTGGCTGCGCCGAGCCGTCCGAGGTCGGCATCGACATCGCAGGCGTCGGCGACGGCGCGTCGTTGCCCGAGCCCATGTTGCCGCCGGTCATGCCATTGCCGCTCATGTCGCCGCCGATCATACCATTGCCGCCGTTCATGCTGCCGAGGCCATTCATGCCACCCATGGCCCCGAGCCCATTGATGCTGCCGCCCGAGAGACCGCCAGTGCTGGAGAGACCGCCGTTGTTTCCGGTCGACATCGCGTTGCCGATACCGTTGAGCATCGGCTGGTTCATCATGCTGCCGGGTGTGTTGCCGTTCTGGCCCAGACCGCCTTGCTGGGTGTTCATGCCATTGTCGGCCGGGATTGACGCAGCGGGTGACGGAAGCGGCGTCGAGGCCATTGGCGTTGGCACCGACGGCATCGGGGTCGGAACGTCACCGTTGAAGCTGGGGCCACCGCCCTTGCCACCACCGCCCACGACGAAGCCGTTGGCGCCGCAGCCGCCGCAGCCGGGCAGAAAGTTCGCAACGCACGTCGAAGCGCACTCGGGTGCCTGCGCGGCCATGGCCGCCGAGAGGAAAACGAGTGCGAGGATCTTGACCATTGTAGAGGAGGAGGTGGTGGTGGTGGTGTGGGTGAAAGCAAATGCAAATCTGAGGGTTGGCAGCTCTCGGATGCATGGATGCAAGGACAGGTCAGTCCTAGTTGATGGCTGGGACGTCGCTTGCTCGATGGCCTGTTTATGTGGGTTGAGAGGATGGTCAAGGCGCTGTGGTTGGGACTGTCCTGTCAACGCGCCATCGCAACCTGTCAAGAGTCAAGGCACGCCCAAATACAATGGCTGGATTCTGTCAATACAGTGGCTAGATTCTGTATATTGTGGACTGTGGTTCGGAATTGGTTGCACCTCCCAACCTCTCCAAAAGAGACAGATCATAGAGCTCTCGCTCTGCACTCGACACTCGCACGCGGCACCTGTAGTAGAAACCAGCAGACGGCCACGGCACCCCAACTCGGTTGCGAGAACGGCGATTAAAACGCGGTTATCGCATGCGTTTTTCACGGTATACAGATAAAACGGGCTGCGTTTTTCTAAAGGAGCGTGCAACTAGTCGCACCACCATCATTCTCCATTGCGGCCGCCAGCATGTGGAAGAACCTGGCGTACGGGCAGCCGACGGTCTCGGCGCCGGTCGCCGCACCCGTGACGGTGGCGGGCACGGACGTCCCGACCGCAGGTACCTCTGTCGCATGCAGCTACAGCGTACGATGCTCAATCGCCGGCTTGTAGACGTCCCGACGACGGTTGTTGGGCGGCTCCACAACATCCTCACGTACCTCAACTCGATCAAGGACCACCAGCCCGTGACGATCCAAGACATCTACCAGCACACGGGCATCGACCTCACGATCGACGAGGTCGCGGACCGGCTGCGCAACAACCCAAAGGTCCGCGTGGCCAACGACACGTTTGCGTACAAGGCCAAGTACGACATCAAGGACAAGGACCAGCTCCAGCACGTCCTCAAGCGCGTCAACGAAGGCATTCCGTCGTCGGACCTCAAGGACTGCTACAACGGCGTCGAGGACGACCTCCGCGAGCTCTCGCGCGCCGGCCACATCATCTGCATCAAGAACACGGAGACAGGCACCGAAGTCTACTACGCGCGTGGCTTTTCCTTCTTTACGCAGGTCGGCGCGCTCGCGACCGTCGAGGGCGGCAGCTACGTCACGACCGTCAACCACGATGTCACGCCCGAGCTTCGCCGCGGCGACGCCATCCGCGTCGGCGACCACTGGTTCCGCGTCTCGAACGCCGAGAAGAAGGTGCTTGGACGATCGTTCGACTTGAAATCCCAAAAGGCGCTTGCACGTAGGGTCCGATGGGCAACCCGCCGCAGCCGTTTACGTCGATCCACCCCACGGTGCAGAACAAGAGCGTCTCGTCCATGGTGGACCTCAACCTCACGAGCAAGAAGACCAAGTACATGCTCCCATTCGATGCGCATCACTTGCCGTTGGACATGCCCTTTCCCGACCACCGCCATGGCCACATGCACCACCCGAAATGGGACGTGGCGCCTAAGTTTGGCAAGGGCGCGGGCACGGTCGCGCTCCTCAAGCACGGGTGCACGAACGACATTCGCGATCTGTGGCGTGACACGCTCCGCGACTGGCCCACCGACCGCGCGGCCTTGGAGCGCAAGCTCGTCCAGAGCGGCCTCACGACGCAGGCCAACATTGACGCGAACCGGGCCAAGCGCAAGCTGCACATCAAGAGCAAGGCCAAGGTCGCGCGCGTCAAGAAGCAACGCGACATCAAGATCACCAACACGCATTTGATTGGCACGGAGCTCGGCCAGGTGCTGGCCAAAGGCAGCGAGGGCTCCAACGACTTCACGCTCGGCGCCGTCAAGTTTGAGCGCCAGTAACCACCACGGACGGCCAAGGCTTGTTAGTATCATTGCCATGTTGTGTTGATTGCCAAGGTATAAGAGTGCAAGCGATCGGACGTTGTCTCGTGCTGCAACGTGCTACTGGACAAAACGAAATGCTAACACAAGCGAGTGGATAAGAAGAGAGTCGTCGACTTAGTAAGGCGAGAGACACGAGGAATCCATTTCAAACGACAGGAGCAGAAGGAGGGTCCGAATATAGCTGTACATAGCAGAACGCTATGACATTTGCGTTGAAGTAGGGATACAAAAGGCTTGATTGATCATTAGTACAGGAGTATCACCAGTGCGTCTAGTTCGAACCGCGCGGGCTCGAGGGGCCGTTGCCGCTCCAGCCGCCGTTCATGTTGCCGCCGCCATTCATGTTGCCGCCATTCATGTTGCCAAAGCCGTTCGTGTTGCCAAAGCCGTTCGAGTTGCCAAAGCCGTTCGAGTTGCCAAAGCCGTTCGAGTTGCCAAAGCCATTCGAGTTGCCAAAGCCGTTCGAGTTGCCCATCGCACCAGGCCCGTTGTTGTTGTTGGGATGGTTGCCCCCCGAGAAGCCCCCCATGTTCCCAGCGTTCGCGAGGCCCTTGAGCATCGGCTGGTTTAGCATCATGCCTGGTGCATTGCCCGGCTGCGTCAAGCCGCCTTGCATGCCGTTGGCAGCGGGCACCGATGGCGCAGGATACGGCACCGATGGCGCAGGATACGGCACCGAGGCCATTGGTGTTGGCACCGACGGCATCGGCGTTGGGACGTCGTTGCCACCGTTGTTGTTGAAGCTGTTGCCACCACCCCCGACGACACCACCGCCGCAGCCAGCGCAGCCGGGAAGCGAGCTAAAGAGGCACATGGAGCCGCATTCCTTGGCGGGGGGCGATGCAGCCAAGATGGCCGTCGAAAGAAGAGCGAGCGAGAGGAACTGGACCATGGTACAGAAGGAGGTGGGGAGGATGAAGCGAATGCAAATCTGAGGGTTTTGACGTGGTGCCAAGATGTGGCCGGTAATGTGATGGCTGCGACGACAGAGCTGGCCTGTCCCTCAATCGCAGACCCGCGCACTCTCTTGGGAGGTAGATGGTCGTGGCGACGCATCGTAGTTTCCGTTCATTTTACCAACGGCTGGATGTATTCGGACATGGCCAGGCTGCTCTGGAAGTCCACCACGAACAATCCATAGACGCCACAACCTTGTGTCCATAAACGCCACAACCTATTTTCTGAATTGTGTAGTAGTGGAGTCGGACAGCTCGTGCGACTGAAAACTCAACCAAATGAAATCTGGCTGTGGCCACCAGGGGGACGTGAGATGCGCGTGCTCGAGTGGCCAAAGTTGCCAGTGCCACCCCAGAGCTGCGGCGCGGGCTTGGCGTTGTTGTCGTACGCGCGGCTCGGATCCTCATACAAATGTTGCAGCTTGGGCACGTGCGGAGGCATGTGCTGGTGCGCCTCCTACACTCAATCTTGCTTGCGCATATTCCAAGAGACTTGAAGTACGTGGGGCATCGAGTGCATGGCCATCGCGGCACCTGCCGAGCCAAGGGCGCTTCGGCTCGAGCTCGACACGGGTCGCTAGCGTACACTGAGCCCAAGAAACAAGAAAAATGGGAGCTCGTACAGAATGCATTGACGAGCCACTGGACAACGGGCGGTCCTATGCTTCAATGAGAAATGGGTATAGCAAAGAGATGGAAGATACCATTTCGGGCATCGGACTCGCCGACGGAGGACGGGTCTATAGCAGCGTACGTCAAGGCGGGTGGCGTCGCATGCCAAGGTGATGTACCGCGTAGTAGTGGTCGCAGGGGCTGCTGTAGTTGTTGTTGCCACCCGCGTCCATGGACCTTCAGACAATAAGATTTAGGTTTCAGCTTTGTCCACATCTCTCTTACTGGTACTTGACAGCCTCCGCGTACGCCGGGTAGTTGTAGCCATCGCTGCCCTGCGAGTACGCAGGTGGTGCCCCGTACGACGACTGGTACTCTCCTGGCGACGTCTGCCCGTAGCTCGGATCATAGCCATACGCCTGCGGCTCCGATTGTGCGTAGCTGCCGTAGCCACTTTCCGCCGCTGGCGGCTGGTAGCTCGTCGAGACGACCTCGAAATTCTCGGCACGCCGGCTACAAGTGCATGGCTCGCGATGCTAATGATAGGACGAGTATATATACCGGTGGTGGCCTTGGCCCATCGAGTGGAACCCGCTGCCTTGGTTGATCTGCATCGTCTGCGACGTGGGCGGCGGCGGCTGCTCGTACGGGTTGTTGTATCGGCCTTGGCCTTCGTGTGCGAAGGGGTTGAACGAGCTCTGGCCGCCGCCGTAGCTCCGGCCGCGGGCTTCGGGCGGCGGCTGTGACGACGATGGCATCGCATGCAAGGTCCTATGCGCACACTTGGATGCAGTACAGCGTCGTCGGCTTACTCGTTGGCGTAGCCGCTGTGGCCGTACAGGTTGGCGCCGCTACGACCCATGAGCCATCATTGTCGTCTCTGGCAGGATCGACCGTACGTGCGCTGGTTCTGCCCATACATACTGCCACGGCTACAGCATCATCTGCATGAGGAGTTGCGGCCATGTCGTCGTACCCTGTCATCGATCGCCCTGACGTCGAGAGACGGTTTTAGATGCACGCTCAAATAGCCTGCAACGGCCCACTGCTTAAGCACAAACGATAAGTTGCTTTCGTCCCTACGTGTCGCAGCAGATGCGAGCGCACCACGCGTTGCGCGTCCTGTAGCATGCACAATAATGTCATATTTGCATCAACTATGCCAAGAACGCGAAAAATATAGGTCCTTCAAACGTGCTTCTTTCAAGAGGACAAGTTAATCGTCCAAGAACGGAATGTTGAGCTGGTCGCTCAGCGGCAGCAAAAGCGGGCCGAGCGACGTGCGTTCGGCGGGCGGCAGCTTGAGACGCATGCGATCGACGTGTTCCCACTTTTCGCCCATCTTGGCCTTGATGCGCTCGAGCTTGAGCCGCGCTTCGGGGGACCCGTCCGAGGCGACCTTCTCTTTGAAGCTCAGGTAGTGGCGCAGGAGCTCATTCACATCGTGGAAAAGGTTGGTCAACAACGTCTTAAAGTCACTACACCATAGACACGTCGTGTCAACCCTACCCCTTTGTACAAAATGCAAATGAAAACCGACTTGGGAATGAACCGAGCGTGTTGCTCGGAGCGCGGGTTGGCCACGGTCTCGCTCGATGCACTCTGCGAGCTCTCGGCAAGGATCTCGGCCGTGATGTTTGCCACCGGGCCTACGCAATGTATCAATGTTTCAACGTTTGGACGGAACGCACGGTACCTTTGGGGAACGCGGCCGTCAAGTTGGGCTGCGCGCTCAGCATGCGCTCGAACGCGCGCTGGGCCGGCTCGAGTTGCTGCATGAACGACCGGTGCACGAGCGAGTGTTCCTATCCATCTCCATCCATAAGAATCCTTGCGAGTTGGTTGAGACGACATACGTCATGTTCGAAGTATCGCGCCGTGTTGTCGAGACTCAATGGAATGTGCGGCGCCGGGGCCGGCGCCTGGAGGTCGTCGATCACAATGGCCTCGGCGAGCACAGCCTTCTTGGCCGCCATGGGTTTCTTCTTCTTGGGCTGGAGGGCCGCAGCGGCGTTGAGGACGTCGGCAGCGTGGCGGTTGAACTTGGCAATGTTCGTGTCGGTAATCTCCGGCGGCGCGATCGTCGTATTGACAATATTGTCTTGCGCCGTTGCCGTGAGGTCTATAAGCGGGTCCACGAGGCCTTGGACGGCCGGCGTGGTCTGCGCCTTCTGCCACTTTTCCTCGTAGATCGTAAACAAGTCCTCGACGCCGCTCTGCTGGTGCTTGAGCCGGTCGCGGTGCGCGTACTTGCTCTTGACAAACATGGTCCAGAACTCGACGCCGTCCATCTTGTCGGGCACTTGCTCTTGGTACGCCATGTACACGACAGGGTACTGGACGAAGATCTGGTGGATGATCTCCGGGTTCAAGTTGTACTTGACGGCTTGCTCGCCGCTCTGGTTCTGGCCCTGGACGTCCGTGAGGATCTCGGACGTCTTGCCGGTCTTCTGCCGCTTCTCGGCCTCGGCCATGAGCAGCTGCTTCCGACACGTCAGGTTCCAGAAATCGCTCTCCGAGATAAGGCCGCCCGTGACCATGTCCGTGTGCTGCCGCTTGAGCGTGTTGGGGTGCGCGGCGAGGAGCGCTGCGCGCTGCTTGCGCTCCGTCTCCGACATGACTAGAAGGGAGAGTTGAGATACGATGGCGATGGACGAAAGGGAGGATACACCTTCTTGCTTGGAGGCAGGCGTCGCCGACGACTGCACGAGGCGCTGGCCGAGCTGCGTCTTGAAGAGCTGCAGATCGTCGTCGCCGCTGAACTCAAAGACGTACGTGATGGGCGGCGACTGGCGCAGCCGCAGTCGCATCATGTACCGGACCCGCGCCGCCGACGCTGCGTTCACTTGGAGGTCCTGAATGTCCTGGAGCAGGATCGCACGCAGCTGCTTGGCGCCCGAGCGCAGGGACAGGCCCATGGGCGTGAGCACGAGCTCGCATGCTCCTTCCGAGTTGCGGCTCTTGTCCGTGTGCTGCTCTCGGTACCGGACCTCGGCCGAGCAGACGACGTCGCCAGCCATCGTGACCCCTGGTTTTGGAAGCGGCGACTAAATGTGTCTTTGTGGCACGTATTGGTGGCACAAGGTGGTTGCATTCGGCAGTGCAGGCTAACTTCGGCATATGCCATGTGCAATCTCAAGTTGCGTTCTTTCAGCCCTAAAGCCTGACCAACTCGATGCAACACACAACGATGGTAGCCTTGAATCCCACAGTACGCCGCCAAATGCACAACTGACACAACGTATGGCATGACACCATGGTACAGTAGGTACAAAATAATAATGTATCGAAGCTCACTCGAACAGCTGATTAGGCAGCTGGTTAGGTGTCACTTCTGGAATTGCTGGTTCGACCACAACATGGTTGCCTCGCCTCCTCGCCCGCTCGGCGTCTCGCTGCGCTACTTCCACCACCTCATCGAGGCCTGCGGCGGTCGCAAGAAGCTTGAGGGTCTCACCACCGCCCAGGTCTGCTTCGACCACATCGTGCCAATGACCAAGTCGACTGAGCTCTCGCTCGTCGACCACCTCGCCAACGATGCGACCACGCGCCATTTCGTGTCTGAAGCGAATTGGTATGTCTCGCACGCATGGAGCTATCTCTTCTTGGAGACGGTCGACAGCCTCGACACCTTCTTCGCCGGCCAAGGCCTTGCTGACGAAGCGGTCCTTTGGTTTTGCGTCTTCAACAACAACCAGCACCTCGCGCACTCGTACCCGTTCGAGTACTGGTCGTCGACGTTCAAGACGCAGCTCGCAGCCATCGGCAACGTGGTCATGATCATGCACCCGTGGAACGACCCGATCGTGCTCCGTCGGAGCTGGTGCGTCTTTGAGGTCTACGTGGCCGTCACGATGCAGGCGCGGTTCGAAATGGCCATGGCGCCTGGTCAATTGGAGCTCCTCATCCAAGATATGCTTCGTCCGACGGCCCTCAGTGATATGCTGGGGACGATCAAGAGCGAGGCGTCCGAGACAACCGTTCCAAGTGATCGCGACGGTATCTTTGAGCTTATTCGCGCCGAGACATCGTTCACGGCCGTCGATCGACTCATCTTTTCGACCATCTCGGACTGGATGAAGCGGACGCTGACGGCGCAGATCGCATCGGGTCTCTCGCCACTTGATGAAGCCCACCGGCACCTCTGTCTTGCCAACATTTATGGCACCGAGGGGAATCGGTCGTGCGTCTTTACTGCAGCAAGCGACGCCCGTCGCCTCTTCGAGTCGAGCGACGTGCGCGATGTCCACTACGCACACGCCATGACACACGTGGGCTCGGCGTCTTGCGACGTCGGCGAGGACGAGACGGTGTGGCGCGCAATCTTTGAGAATCTCTTGGCCATGGACGGCCTCGAACCCGCGACCGTGTGTCATGTTCGCAACGCCTACGCCCGCACACTTATCGTCGCCAGGCATGCAGCAGAGGCCTATGACGTCTGCCGTGAGACGTACGCCCTGTCGCTTCTGCATCTCGGGCCCCTTCACACGTCGGCGATTGCATCCACGTCGATCCTCGGCTTGTCCAGCTACGAGCTCTATGACTATGACCAAGCAATGGATTGGTTCCGCAAGTGCTTGGACGCGCAGCTCTCGCTTTTCGGGGCAGACCACCCGGACACGGTGAACACGCGTGACTACCTCGCCATGATCTGCTTCAACCGCGGCCAGCTCGTCGAGGCTCAGGCCCTTTTTCAAGAGACGAGCGCCGTGCAAGAGCGTATTCACGGTCCATTGCACTTGAACACGATCTATGCCTGGCTCAACCTTGGCTCCGTGCACCGCTTCCTTGGCGACTACGCAGCGGCCGAGGCGCTCTGGCTTCCGCTCTGGCACCGATTTCAGAAGAGCCCACCAGCGCCAGGCCTGTACATCCACTTGCTCTTCCTGCTCGCGATGCTCTACTGGTCCAAGGGCGACTACGTCCTCGGGAAGCAGTACATGCTCGACACCTTGGCGTGGTGTCTGGAACATTTGCCACCGGGCGACGCCGACACGAGCCAAGGTGCCGCAGCGTTCTACCGGTTCCTCCTCGACCCAACCTTTGCGGCGCACAACCCCACAAGTGACGAGGCGTGGGCCAAGGTCGTCGCCTTCTTCGACCAGAACGAGCTCGAGTCTGAAGTGTGGCAGGACGAAATCTGCTTTGGCTGCAGCCAGCCGATGCAAGGTCTTTGGTTCGAGTGCGCCAAGTGCCCCGCCTTTGCCTATCATTTCTGCGCCAACTGCTTGCGTCAAGGCAAGTCTTCGACGTTCTGCGACCACGACACCCGCAGCTTCAACTGCTATGTGCCACCGCGCCGGTACTTTCTCGAGCAAGCGCTGGTCACCCGAGCCACCGATGAAGAGACTGCGACTTTGTGGTGCGACTACCAGACGTACTGCACTACGAACAACGTCGCAGCCGACGAGCAAGCGCCCTTTGCCAGCTTCGAGCCGATTGCAACGCGCACGTGGCACCCGATGCTTTAGTCCATCTTCCTTCGCCGTTTAGGGTAGCTAATTGCAATCCATCTTCATGTGTCTGTTTATACACAATATTGTCTACCTCGCCGATGCCAACTCTATCAAACCAAACTGCAACGCGACGAGGGTCATCAAATTACATTGCATTAGCTTAGGTTATTACGGGTGGTGGTCGTCGTCCTCTTCGGACGTCCACAGCGTCAGGTTGTCGCGAATGATCTGCAGAATCATCGCCGCGTCCCGGAAGCTCTCCTCCGTGAGCGAGTCCATGTCGGCGATCGCGTCGTCGAACGCCTGCTTGGCCAGCTGACACGCGCGGTCCGGCAGCTTCATGATCTCGCAGTAGAAGACTGCAAAGTTGAGCGCGAGGCCGAGGCGGAGCGGGTTGGTCGAGTGGAGCTTGGACGTCGCAATGTCCGTGGCTTGACCGTAGCACGCCAGCGCCTTCTCGCACGCGCCCTGCTCCTTGGACTGGAACTCGGCGAGGTACCGGTAGTAGTCGCCCTGCGTCTTGAGGTAGAACACGCTGTCTTCGGGCGACGACGCCGACGGCAGCAGCTGCTTGTTGAGCATCTCGAGCATCTCGTCGCACGTCGCTTGGAGCTCGGCCTCGATCTTGAGGCGGTACTTCTGGACGTGCTCGACGCGCTCACTCTTGCGGTGCGTCTCGATGGCCTGGAGCACACGCCACGCGGCCCGGCGGCTGCCAATGACGTTCTTGTACGCGACGGCGAGGAGGTTGCGCTCCTCGAGGTCGAGCGGCGTCGCGTCCGAGGTCACGACCGTCTTCATGTAGTCGGCCATCTCGTCGTAGCGCTCGGCCTGCTCGGCGAGCTGCGCGAGGAAGACGAGCGAGGACCGGTCGAGGCTGGCAGGCATGGCGAAGCACTTTGCAAAATGAGCCAGCGACCACGTGACTTACTCGCTGACGCCAGCACGCGCCACCTCACTTCGCCCACCCAACCAATGCACCGCCTGTCTCGGTGTTACGTGTTATAACAAACTGCACGGCACGTCAAAGGAATTGAAATACATTGTAATTATGCGTGGCATATTCCGACGTAGGACGCAGCCCATCCTGGACAACGACTGCGCTCGAAACATCAATTATGGTGTGCACGCAGTAGTGCCAGGTAGCGGTGCGCTACAGGTCGCAATGGACTGCAGTCGTCGACGTCCAGTGATGGAGACCGTTGGCGGCGGTGTTGGAACCCAGCCCGCGGGATGCTTGTCCAAGGTACCAGTCCTGTTCAGTAAAAAAACGCTGCTGAGTACGCACGGGGTGGACATCGACGTCGACCCGTGCAGACAGACCTATCGCCACGGTCCGACATGCTTGGCAATTTCGTTCGAAGGGCGATTCTTTTCTTTTATTTGATGGCACATTGCACTTGCCACGCTTGTGTGTTATCTCGTGTTATAACATCTGAGTGGACGCGGCCAGCTGCGCGGTGGCGTGGAATTGGTAGTATGCGCCGTCGCGGTTAACCTTTTAGTAGATTGGGACGTTTAGCAGTCGACTGAGTACAGTGTAGCGTGTCGATGCGACGACACCAACGAGGATATGTGGGCGTCCTTGCTTCAAAGACAGACGCCCTTTTGTCCCAGAGAAACCGAGCACCTTGAACTTGGCGAGCTTGAACTTGGCCAACAGATCCACTCTTCTTGCCACACCCTTGCCACGTAGTACACGGTAAACGCCCAAGCCGACGACCAAGCCTCACGCTCGGAGCCTCGCTTCTACTAGTGCGCAACGCCGACCGTAGCGGCCAAGACATGTCGTTGCTGCGCCTGTGAGCAACGTTGCCGACGGTGTTTGATGCACGAGAATGTAGGTATTTAGATCGCTTTCGCCAGCGTCGATTCTTCCCGCGTCCGTGCACTGTGTGTAGCGACTGCCCTACTACTGCGTGGCCGTCGACGCCTTGCTGCCACGCGCTCAAGCCACTCAAGCCCGGGTTTGTCAGGAGGCCGGCCCACCACCACGGATGCCACCACGCAACTCGGCGCGACATGGACAACAACGGGTGGACTACACTATGCTGGCATTGGTGCTGCTTAGAATCAAGTCGAGGATGTCCAGATCGACGTCGTCCAGTGGCCGATGCTGCTGGTCCTCCGACGACGACTCGTACCCGAGCTCGAGCGGGAAGAAGGGCACGAAGCCATGGTCGCGCTTGGTGTAAATGGGCGCGTTGGCGGCAATCGCGCGCGCGGTGCACTCGGCCTCGAGGCCGTCGACGGCCGCACGGAGCTCGCCGACGTGGCTGTCGTCCATCGTCGTGCGCTTCACATGACGGAGGTCCTGTGGGCGGTCGCGGTGCACGAACGGATGGGCAAAGATGTAGCCAAAGCCGCGCTTGGCGTTCATCGTTTCATCGCACGGCAGGCCGTAGAGCTTGGACTTCGTAAAGCCGTAGACGCGCAGCTGCCGCGCAAAGCTCGTGAAGCTCGTGTGCCCATAGTACGACGGCAGAAACTCCTTCTCGAGCGGCGTGACGGCCTGGACGACGATCTTGCTGCCGTCGGCGGACCATCCGATGACGTAATCGGGCGCGGCCGCCACGAGCGTGATGAGCTTCGCGACAAAGCTACTTGTACTTGTCGTCGTCGACTTGGGCATCCCGCGCGGTCGTACCGGTAAATATTTCTTGGCTTGTTGGCGATCGCAATCCGGATAGACAGGTCGTTTCCGGACCGTAGGCGGCGGACATGGCGTCCCGCCAATGGGAGAGCGCGGACGTCGCACCAACCGCCAATCAAACGACGGGATGCAGGTAGCGTTTGGCCAATCGTATGGCGCACGGCGCGAGAGGACACGAGGTGGGTGTCCATGGTGCTGATGCGGGTTCAATTCCTGGCATGCCCTGGCGTTTCGTGGAGGGCTGCAGTGTTTATGGCCAGGAGCACCACGGTAGCGGTGGAGCACGAGGGGTGGGCGTGATGATTTTACACTCGACAGCGCCAAACGAGCGAGCAGCTGGTGTTGGTTGTTGGATCGCCCTGCTCAAAATCGCATCCATCTGTGCGTCAAAACACCATCATTCGACAAAACGAAAATGTTGGTGTTGCAGGGCAGTGGCGCCAAGGGTGTCTCGCCGCCGCTGCGGTGGACGAGGTGGCAAGCTTCACCACATTCGAGCGTTGCCACATTTCACAATTCGCCCACGCATGGACCGATCGACAACAGCGTTCCTCGCGCAGCTCGCGGGCGAGGCCCAGCGCTACGACGAGATGGCGGCCCTCGCTACGCAGCTCCTCGCGTTTCCAGCGCCACTGCAAAGCGACGAGTTTGACCTGCTCGTCATCGCGTTCAAAAACCTCGTGGGACCCCTTCGGCTCGCGTGGCGCGTCACTGCGTCCATTCAAGACGCCAAGACGACGTGGTCGCCGGCGCGCGCTTCGGATCTGACTGCGTACCGCACGCAAATCGCGGCCGAGATCAAGTCGACGTGTGAGACGTTTTTGTCTCTCCTCAGTGACCGCCTCGTGTCCGAGGCGCCGACAGTCGACGCCAAGGTTGCCTACTTGAAGACCCAAGGCGACTACTACCGGTACATGGCCGAAGTATGCAATGCTACGTGGGCGGAGCGCGGTGCGATGGCCTACAATGACGCATGGAGCATCGCCGTCGTGGAGCTGGCACCGACGAGTCCGACGCGGCTTAGCCTTGCACTCAACTTTGCGGTCTTTCTTTACGAGATTGGCAACGCGCGAGACGCGGCCGTAGCATTTGCACAGAGCGTTTTTCGCGATGCCCTCGACGACCTCGACAGCCTCAGTGACCACAAAGCGTATCAGTGCGCCGCCATGATCATGCAAGCGCTTCGCGGCAACATCGCGGTCTGGACTGCCGACGATGGCGTCGTCTAGTCGTTCGTCGTGTTGTATGTTGATGTATACGCTTGATACTTTAAAACAAGAAAAAATGGTGTGTTTGCAGCCATGTCGTTTCCATTGTGCGAAGGCCACAACCAAAAACTTTCTAGTCGCTGGTTCCATCGCGGCGCGTACGATAGGGCGTTGTAGAATCCTAATTCACTCGCGCAGCAGCAGCCCTTCAACGCGAAGCAGCCAGCGGCATCGAGTTGCCCGATCCTTGACGGACATACGACAATAGTGTACATGCATTTCAAGACACCTAGATATATCGAAGACAGACTATCTACTTGATGAGGACACTGGTGTTTTTGAGGATCTTGATGTTGAACATGAGGCTTTTCACGTCTTTGTAGTCGCTGTCGAGGAGATGAAAGTGGTGGTCCGAGCCTTGCGCGACGAGGTAGAGTTGATCTGACCGGCCCGAGTTGCTGCTTTCGGCGCCGTCGCCGTGCGCGGACGGCAGTTGACTCATACCCATGGTGGTATCACTCGCCGGAGGATGGTGCGCATGCTGGTGGTTCTTCTTCTTCAACTCCTTCTCCGGCAAGCCAAAGAGGCTCAAATGACTGAGGAAGAACCACTGGAGCGTGCAGAGCCGACGGGCCTTGCAGTGAATCACAGGCGAGACGGCATCGATCGCTCCAGGATCAATCCCGATAATGTCGTCCATCAAAATCGACGTGCTGTTGTAGATCGCTTGGCGCGCCAAACTGTTTTGGCCGAGGCGGCGCCAAAAGGCCATGTTGCACGTGTGGTCGAGCAGCGCGACCATGAGAATGTTGGAGACAAGACCTGCAGCTATCGCACCCGACCCGCGCACGTAAAAGCTCTGCAGAAGTCCAACGCGATCCCATCGAGCGGCTCGTCGACGTTCTTGATGTCTGCGCGCACGCTGTTGTTGTACTCGATGAACGGCGGGACGTAAAGAGCATGATCGCACTCAGGTACAGAGATGTGACGCTCCGGAGGTTGAAGAAGCCCATGATATGGCTTTGTCCGCAGTACGTGGCCGTCGACACGAGGTGCCACAGTACTTTGAGTGCCTTGAGAAACGCACAGTTGAGCCAGAGCAAGCGCGTGCTGAGCGCAAAGAGCTGAAAGCCCATCGACCACTTGAAGCACACTTGGTTGAAGACTTGCACTTCCCGCGTAAAGATGATCGCGTGGTTGATGTCGAGGACGACGCTTGTCGTGAAGAAGAGCACAAACATGTCGGAATTGTAGCAAATCATGTCGAACCGAATCGCGTGCGAGACGTGCGGGTAGTAGCTCGGCAGGACCATCTTGACGATCTTGTGCAGAAACGTCTCGGTCACGTTCACATCGACCTCCTGCCACTGCACGGTCCGTCGGCTCGCGAGGTACCCGCCGACTGCAAACAGCATCGCGATGAATTTGAGGTAGTGCGACGCGGCGCTGAAAGCATTTTGCTGGATCATGAGCCCGAGGCCGTGGGCCGAGCCGTCGACATGCGACGCGTTGACAACCGTGACGCCGCGTTGATCTGGCCGTACGACAAGGCTCAAGTTGCACGTGCCGTGGCCTAGCTCCGCGATCGGGATGCAGCCGGTGCAGTACGCTTTCGGGTAGATGCGGTAGTAGCCGACAAGAAAGCTCTGGACACTGGTCACATTGCTGAGCGCGGGAATGCGCTGCGTGAGGCGAATGTCGGTTTGGATGCGGGCGGGCGCATACCCCAGCGCGCCGAGCTGCGCCGAGCGCATCGACGCGTTCGCCAAATTGCTTGTCGCGTCGTCCGTGAAGAGGTGGCTAAAGGCTTCGCCTCGCAGAAACGTGATGGCGTCTTGGGCGACCCCGAGTTGGATCGGACCCGCGCTGGCGTTGGCCGACGGGTACGACCGCTTGAAGATGTTGCAGAGGTTCATGCCGCCGTTGATCGTGTACGTGCCGGCCGAGAGCACGTAGATCTTGTCGTTCCCGGGGAGGACGAGGTTGCTGATGGTGTAGTTGACCATCCATTTGGAAATGCGCGAGAGGTCCGAGATGCCCGCGCCAGGTGGAAACGCGTACGCTCCCTCGAGCTGGCTGGCGTGCGCGACGTCCGCGACTGGTGTCATGTACTGGTAGCCATTCCCAATAAAGTCGTTGAACGCCCAGTTGTTGGCGATCGCATCAAACGCCACGAGGACGACAACGATGAGGCCGGCGCCGAACGAAAGCCACTCGATGAACCAGTAGACGCGGCCCAGGACAAGGTCGTGCGTCGACGACGACGGCTTCTCCTTCACGACTGCGTACCCGCTGCCCCGGCGCATGCTGCGGTCGAATGCGAAGGGTCAGGACGTTTTTTCGATTTTAAATTAGACCCAAGCGCCGCGCCGACAATTCGTCTTACAATATTGTGTAGGCGTCCCCACCCGGCAACGAGGATCTCCCATGTGCTGCCACAGGAAGTCTCCTAAAAATATGGGGTGCGAGCTGCCTCGAACCCGACCTTTTTACTCCTTTCGTATTTTGTCGGATTGCAGTTGTACAGTGTACCTTCTACCCACCCGATGCGACTTGCGAGGATCGAGAAATGCCGGGCACAGCCGCTGCTTCTGTGTGACGATGTTGGCATTGGTAGGTAGCCATCACTCGCATTGGCTACTACTGTACTACTCGTCTTCTGCAGCAAAACGGAGCTATGAAGGACCCGTTTAATGTACCGGCGTGCGAGGAGCAGTATGTCGCATCGAGCAAGCAAAGAAAAGAATCATCTCTCGGGTGTCGAGTCAACTATCGGTCGGCACTTTTGCTTTGCATGTCGTTGCTATCGTGTGTTTGCAGTGCCAGTTAAGTGAACTTTTGGAGCTGGGATATGAATCATGACGTGTAAAGTTCGGATCGACTCGCTAGGGCACAACCGTCCACGGCAACACGTACTTGCCGATTCATGCCCGGTCCGAAGCGCCAAGAAGCCCAGTCCATCCAGTCCACGCTTTGAACCGTATGGGCACGTGAAATATAAATTTTGCACAGTTTGGTAGGAGCTCATGCATCCGCTCTTATGAGAACTAGCTAAAGATTTGCAGTGCGTGCTCGCCAGCCTAATGTTACCGCAACGTCACTTGCCCCTGCGGCTCCCATGCGATACTACAATATCGGTACAGTACACCCGGTTTGATGATCACCGGGGTGGCTACACCCATGCCCACCGACTTTCCACCCATTCGCAATCTTGCGCAACTCATATGTGGCGCGCTCACACGGCCACAGTACTGTACACCTTCTTGCGCATTCCCTCGTTCAAACCGCCGACATCGTAGTTCTTATTCCAATCTGGCTCATTGATTCAGATTCTAGTTCCTCACCCACACTCTTGCACGATCCTACATTGCGTCGAGCCAAGCAGCGTGCTTGCTACGAAGTTGCTCACCGACTCCTCTCAACACGCTCGCTGCAGCAACGTACAGCAACTCGAACATCGGCGGAGCGTTCGATGTGGTATGGCGATCGTCTGCCCCGCGGCTCACAGCCAATCAGCGTGCGCGCATCCGACGCTGGCCTTTCTCGTGGAACAAGGTCCGCATGACGACGTTGACACCGCCATGCGGGCTCAAGCTCTCGTTCTTCCGCCACTTTATCGAGGCGCATGGCGGGCCGTCCGCGTTCCAAGGCCTCTCAACCGCCGACGTCTGCGTCCAGTACGTCATGCCGTACACCGCCTCGATGCAATCGTCGGTCGTCGACCACGTGGCGCTGACATCCCCGTCCTTCGCATCGGACGCGACGTGGTACGTCTCGCACGCGTGGCAGTACCTCTTCCTCGACACGCTCGCGTCGCTCGAGGCCTTCTTCGCCGCCAAAAACATCGCGGATCCGTCTCTGTGGTTTTGCCTCTTCAACAACAACCAGCACCGGACCCACGACAAGCTTTTCGACTGGTGGGCCACCACGTTCCACGAGTCGCTCGCGGCCATTGGCAACGTCGTCATGGTGCTGCACCCGTGGAAGAACCCAACGGCGTTAACGCGCGCGTGGTGCGTCTATGAGGTCTACGTGGCGATCTGCGTCGGCGCCAATTTCGAGCTCGCGCACATGGACCGCGCCGCGTTCTTGCGCGATATGCAGACCAGTCCCGGCACGTTCTTGGAGATGCTAAGTACGATCCGCAGCGAGAAGGCGCAGGCGACGGTGGCCTCGGACAAGGCCAGCATCGACCGCGCGATCGTCGACCAAGTCGGGTATACGAAGCTCGACCGGATGGTCTTTACGCTTCTCGAGTCGTACGTCAAGGACACGCTGCGCATGCAGATGGAGACTGCCACCAACGACGCCGACAAGGCGCTCTGGGCGAGTGCGCTCGCCGAGACGCACCATGTCCTCGGCGAAATGCCGTTGGCGCGCGATTGGTACATCGCGTCCACTGCGTACGGTACCGCTGGGCTCGGCCTTCACCACGAGCGCACGCTCACGTCGCGTGGGGCCGCGGCGCTCATGCGCGGTCTCCTCATGGAGCCTCGGGCGGTGTGGGAGCCGGAGCTCGTCGCCACCATCGACGCCGCCAAAACGCACCAACGCGACGAGAGCGACGCGCTCAGCATCGCGCTGCACAGCCTCAGCGTGCTCTACACCCACCACGCACTCCACGAAGAGGCCGTGCCGATGGCGCAAGCGTGCTACGACCGGCTCGTGCGCACAAAAGGCCTCGACGACCTCGACACAATCACGACGATGGGCCATCTCGGCATCGCGTACCACCGCGTCGGCAACGTGGCGAAGGCCGAGAGTTACCTCCTCCTCGCCTACGAGCGCAAGGTCGCCGTGCTCGGTGACGACCACGCGCGAACCTTGGCGTCGCTGCAGCACCTCATGACGCTCTACAACGAGCAAGGCAACGTCGAGCGTGCGATGCCACTGGCGTTAACGGCCACCGAACGTCTTAGCCGCGTGCTCGGGGCGTCGCATGAGAACACGGTCATTGCCAAATTCACCTTGGCCGAGCTCCATCGCAAGCAAGGCCAGTTTGCTGAGGCCGAGGCGCAGCTATTGTCGCTGCTCGAGGTGGCCAAGTCGACGTTTGGCGACGACACGATCAACGTTGTGTACAGTAATACGTGCCGGCGGATTGCTGCGGATTGCGCTCACGACATCCATCTCTTGTAGTTGAAATGTTTCTCGGCATGGTTCATGTCTCGACCAAGCAGTTTGCCACAGCGGCCAAGTACTTGGACCACGCAGTGGAGAAGCGACTTGCGTGGTATGGGCCCACGAGCCCGATGTACGAGGTGGTCCTTCTGCGGCAGTACTGGCTCCGGCAGCTCGCGCATCAGTTCGACTCAGTCGACGCCATCGATGTCTTCCTTGCGGCGCTAAACGCGGCCAACATCACACACGACAGCTGGGGCTCGACGCGCTGCGTCGTGTGCACGACCAAGATCCAAGGCGCCTTGCACTACTGCGGCACGTGCCCGCCTTTTCTGCGCTACTTTTGCGCCAACTGCGTCGACGCAAGTGCGTCGACGTACTGCAGTCACGGCCGCGATGCGTGTACGAGCCTAGCGCCACCGTCGCAAGCGTTGGCGGCCCAGCGGCTGTCGCTACTGGCACCATTGGTGGACCCGCCGCATGTGGTATTCACGTCGTCTCGAATCGCAGAGCGAAGCGATCGTGAGCTCACGTCGCCGATAGCGCGCCGCCACTGGTGGCGCTGCGGGTGGTAGGTTTCCGTATGCGTCGCGTTTTCTATGGCCTCGCCAGGGCTTTGTACATATGTTGTAAGGCATTCGCATGGGATCCATTGGACTTGACGAGTACGATGACATGCAGCACAGAACACATGTACAGCAGTAGGGTTGCTGAACAATCCTCGAATCCAAAGGCCCACACGAGTCGGACTGCAATCGGACCACCGACAACACGTCGTCCAAGACTGGGATGCATCGAAAAAAGTATGCCAGATTTTGTATTATATCCCTTGCTTCTAATGTAATTTGGCTCTACATGGATCGTCTGGTCACTGCAGCTGGGCGAGGACCTGTGCCACATCCAGATGGCCGTCGTCGCTCATGAAGGCGCGAACGAATGCAATGACTTCATGCTGCACCAGATCTAAACCCTCGAGCCAGCGCGTCGCCTCGGCCACGCTCAGCTCCTTCTGCCCGCGCACCTACGACATGCGTCATCATGAGACCTCCAATGTTCTGGCATTGCATCCAAAAACCTTGGCCACGCGGTTAGGGGTTGCGCGCAACGCCGCCAAGATCTTTGCAGTCGCCTTCTTGCGGTCCGCGAACGGAAAGTCGTTGCCGTTGGCCTCCATGTACTTGGCCGAGTACTCGTCCATGTTGTCGAGGAGGAAGACGCGGCCCACGAGGTGGATGCGGGCGCCGACGTAAAAGTCGGTTTTTTGAAAAAACACGCCGGTGAGTGGGTTTTTGTGCACGCCACGCTCCATGAACTTGCCGCCGCCAATGCCGCTGTTGCGCTGAGGCGGCTCCATGATCATGACCGAGAGGTCGCAGATCATAAAGCTCACAATGAACCGCCGGTGCACATCCTCGGGTTTCGCCGTGTCCATGGCGGCGCAGAAGCGCAGAATGATCTTGTTATCGGTCTCTTCCATCGACTTGCGGTGCGGCTTTGGCGTGAGGTGGTAGCACGACCCGAGCGAGTCCATGTCCGAGCCCAGGCCATTGTGCGGCGGTGGCACGAACGCCGGTGGCTTTGTTTTGGCTTCTTCAACCACCAAGGCCGGCCCGACGTGGATCCCGTGGACCTTGTACCTAGTTCATTTTTCATTTGATCCATTGTCGCGAGAGGCGGAGGGATATGCGTACCACTCGCGTGTGCTTTCGTCCGCATCCAACAGCAAAATGTTGCGGTTGTAAATGTTGATGTAGCTCCCGACAACAAGGTGTTCCCAGCTAAAAAAGTCACCTTCCGGCGTCCGTTCGTCCGAGGATGAGAGCGCAGTTGCAAAGGGTCCCTCGAGCTTGGGCTGCAACAAGAGACGGCTGCGGTTGAGCAGCTTTGGGAACGGGTCGGAGCCAGAGTTGCGCTCATACGACTCGCGGATCTCGACGGTATTGTCGGCCAAGAAGAAATGAATCGTGTACCTAGTGTTCTCATGAGATAACCCAACGAAAATTGGAAAAAATCGTGTACCGATGCTTGGTGCCGTAGAGCTTGGACGTGTCGTCCCAGAGCGCAAACCAACGGAGGACGTGGCGGTCGTGGTCGTTGAAGCGCTTGCGGTGGTCGGTCGGTCGCGCAAACTTGCCGAGGCTCGCCTCCATAAACTCTTTCATCGGATATTGCTTCTTGCCATAGTTGGCGTCCATGTCCGCGCCCGTCTCGCGCGCCATGTGCGCCTTGCGGGCCTCCGTGTACGCGTCCCGCGGCGTCACGAGGTCTCGGCGCTGGCGTCGCCCGTGTTCGAGGAGAAAGTCCATTGTAAACTTGTCGGCCGACTGCACGTGGAAGGTCCGCCCATAGAACGTGACTTCGGCGCCAATTTCCAAGTCGTCGTGGGTGTAGTAGGCCATGTCGCCGTGCACATCCGACTCGGGCTTGGGAATTTTGTGGCGCTTGACGAAATTACCTTGAAGGATGCCGCTGTTTTCGACTTTCGGCTCGAGGATCTGGATCGTGTCGTCTTCGAGGTAGTAGAGGATGACGCACTTGCGGACGCGGTAGTTCTCGAGGTTGCTCTCGTGGACTGCCTCGAGAAAGTAGCCTTCAAAGCGCAGCACCTTCTTGTCGAGTGCGATAAAGTTGGGCACTTTGGACTTGGCGCTGTCAAAGACCGTGATGGGCGCCACGGACGGCGCTGGCACCTCAAGCTCGCGCACGTAGACGTACGCCGGCGTGTGCTGGCCGAGCGCGTGGCCGCGCGGCTTGGGCGTGACGTCGCCATGGCGGCGAAGCATCATCGGGACCGCGGCTTGCTTCTCGAGGTACCCGCTGGGCATGGCTCTCTCGAAATGGGGCAGCCTCAACCGATTTAGGGCGAAAATAGATTGTGTTTTGGATCCTAGCGAGGATGCCATTGGCCGACAGGATTGGAACCGTGCGATGCAATTGGCGCCTTGTATTTATATGGACCAATGAAAATGGGCCTTCAACTCGGATTGACCACACTCAGATCTGCCGCTGCAAGGTATATTAGATTCCTTGGCTGGTTATTCCCTGGACTGGCGGACGCTGCTTGGTGTCGTAGTGACGAGCTAAGGTCCTCGCAACCTCGCAAATGCCAAAACGGCAGTACGAGTGCCGTACTTGTAGGTGGTTGGCTCACGAGCATGGCTGCTCCGGTAACAGCCTCGGGGTTGGTGGGTCAGTGCTATCATAGCGTGTGGTCCTCGCGGCATCTACTAGCATAAATCCCCGGAAAAGTACATTGAGCTTTCGCTGGCTTCGTCACTTCGGCAACTGGGCTCGTTGACCTTCTCGGGCGATGAATCAACGAAGTGCCAGCAGCATCCATGGCGTTGACGGTCACGCGTCGGCAACCGAATCGCTATCGACGAACGTCGCGGTGGCAGATCTGTGGTATCTGCTGCTTGGCAGCATTTGGCAATCGACCGGAGCATCGCAGTTGAGGGAACGCGCTTGTATGGTTGGATGCCAAGCCGATCCCATAACAAATTGAGCAAAACATACAAAGCGATCGCTGATTGGTTCAAATGCAACCAATGTTGGTTAGGAATGTCCGGTTTTCTAGTGTTCAAAAGACTTCGCAGTGCGCGATGAGCAATGCCATGGCAATGACATCTTCCCGCCCACTTGGCGTCTCGCTGCGCTACTTCCACCACCTCATCGAGGCCTGCGGCGGTCGCAAGAAGCTTGAGGGTCTCACGACGGCCCAAGTTTGCTTCGATCACATCGTGCCAATGACCAAGTCCACCGAGCTCTCGCTCGTCGACCACCTCGCCAGCGATGCGACCACGCGCCATTTTGTGTCTGAGGCCAATTGGTATGTCTCGCACGCATGGAGCTATCTCTTCTTGGAGACGGTCGACAGCCTCGACACCTTCTTCGCCAGCCAAGACCTTGCTGACGAAGCGGTCCTTTGGTTTTGCGTCTTCAACAACAACCAGCACCTCGCGCACTCGTACCCGTTCGAGTACTGGTCGTCGACGTTCAAGACGCAGCTCGCAGCCATCGGCAACGTGGTCATGATTATGCACCCGTGGAACGACCCGATCGTGCTCCGTCGGAGCTGGTGCGTCTTTGAGGTGTACGTGGCCGTCACGATGCAGGCGCGGTTCGAAATGGCCATGGCGCCCGGTCAATTGGAACTCTTCATCCAAGATATGCTTCGACCAACAGCGCTCGACGATATGTTGGGGACGATCAAGAGCGAGGCGTCCGAGTCAACCGTTCCAAGTGATCGCGACGGTATCTTTGAGCTCATTCGCGCCGAGACATCGTTCATGGCCGTCGACCGACTCATCTTTTCGACCATCTCGGACTGGATGAAGCGGACGCTGACGGCGCAGATTGCATCGGGTCTATCGCCGCTTGATACAGCCCACCGGCACCTCTGTCTGGCCAACATTCACGCGACCGAGGTCGATTATCCTGCCGTCTTATCCGCTGCGGGCCAGGCTCGCAGCCTCTTCGAGTCGAGCGACGTGCACGATGTCCACTACGCACACGCCATGACACACTTGGGCTTTGCGTCTTGCGACGTCGGCGAGGACGAGACAGTGTGGCGCGCAATCTTTGAAAATCTGTTGGCCATGGACGGCTTCGAACCCGCGACCGTGTGCCATGTTCGCAACGCCTACGCCCGCGCACTCATCATCGCCAAGCATGCAGCAGAGGCCTATGACGTCTGCCGTGAGACGTACGCCTTGTCGCTTCTGCATCTTGGGCCTCTTCACACGTCGACGATTGGAACCATGTCGACCCTCGGCTTGTCCAGCTTTAAGCTCTATGACTATGACCAAGCAATGGATTGGTTCCGCAAGTGCTTGGACGCGCGGCTCTCGATTTTCGGGACAGACCACCCGGACTCGGTGTACACACGCGACTTCCTCGCAATGGTTTGCTTTCGCCGTGGCCAGCTCGTTGAGGCCAAGGCTCTCTTTCAAGAGACGAGCGATGTGCAGGAGCGCATTTACGGTTCATTGCACTTCAACACTACCGCTGCATCGATCAACCTTGGCTCCGTGCACCGCTTCCTTGGCGACTACGCAGCGGCCGAGGCGCTCTGGCTTCCGCTCTGGCACCGATTCCAGACGAGCCCACCAGCGCCAGCCCAGTACATCCACTTGCTCTTTCTGCTCGCGATGCTCTACTGGTCCAAGGGCGACTACGTCCTCGGGAAGCAGTACATGCTCGACACCTTGGCGTGGTGTCTGGAGCATTTGCCGCCGGGCGACGCCGACACGAGCCAAGGCGCCGCAGCGTTCTACCGGTTCCTTCTCGACCCAACCTTTGCGGCCCAGAACCCCACAAGTGACGAGGCGTGGGCCAAGGTCGTCGCCTTCTTCGACCACAACGAACTCGAGAACGAAGTGTGGCAGGACGAAATCTGCTACGGCTGCAGCCAGTCGATGCAAGGTCTTTGGTTCGAGTGC